>NW_015150463.1:1316156-1355572 GCF_000732505.1 Cyprinodon variegatus
ATAATAATAATAATAATAATAATAAAAATAAAACTTTATTGATCTCATGTTGGATAAATTTACCTCAGCATTTAACCCATCCCCTTGGGGAGCAGTGGGCTGCCATTGTGTGACACCCAAGGAGCATCTGGGGGTTAATGGTCTTGCTCAAGAACCCAGAGTTGAGACAGTGGGGATCTTGCAACCTTCTCAGAGCACAAGTGCACTGCTCTAAAGCACTAGGCCAACACTACCCTGCATGCGTGGTAGATTTTATTTGTTATTTTATGTAAAGCTATTTTATCAATTTAAAGATCCAGGCTATGGACCAAATGTTTCTACTTTAAAGTAGTCAGCCAGGTTATTCTGTCAGTTTTTAACACCCAAACACCAGACATGATTAAGATCCTGGTTTTTAGGCTAAACCTGGTCGGTATGTCATAGGCTTGATTTTGTCCAGAAATAGTCGTTGAAAATTAGGCTGTGTTTGGACGGTCACACTTTAGTCCAATAACAGACGTTGTAAAAAACATTAAAAACCCAGTTTTCAATGTATATATATATATTTCAACAACAAAATATTGTTATATGCAGACCAGTGCAAACAGATATTCTAAATACAGGTGGCCCCATAGTGGGTTTAAAGCATCAACCAAAAAAATATTCCCTCTTGTTTATAAGATTGCACCAAATCTTTCTTGTTCAGTCCAACACAGATTAAACAAAATGATACACATTAGAAGTAGCGACATGCTTTGTAACTTTAAATACATCTAATTTAAGCCTGATTTTAAAGTAATCCACAATGTTTTTTTGTTCACAAAGTGTCTTTTAAGGGTTAAACGCACAATTTCTTTCACTTGTGTGTCTTTCTGTGGGTGGAAGTTAACTGTTTGACTTGTGTGTCTGATGATTTTTTTAATTAAAATACAATTAGCCTCCCTCTACCACAGCAGGGATGCTCGACACCACTCACGCATGTACACGCACACATTGTGCAAAGACAAAGAGGGCTGCCAAGCAAAGTGTCCTAATTCAAAGTCACACAATGCACGGTCAAATCTTTCAGAAGCCCAAAAACACACACACACACATACTGTAGGACAGATCCGGACTACTGAAAAGCCACTTCACTCGATCGATCTCTATGGCAACTGGACAGTGTCAGTACCAGTGAAACAACACAGATGCTTTCATAGCATGAAAATATATAACTTTTTTGCTTTATCATTAGTTTTTTTTTTTATTATTATTATTCAAGCTGCATCTCAGTAAACCAGTGTTAATAGGAAATTCTTTATTTTTTGACTAAGAAATTGTAATGTCTAGGAAACTCAGGGGCTCCTAAGGCTTTATCACCAGCATTTCAGTGTAGACATTTCTGCTGGACCTGGAAGGATTTATAAATACCTGTTTTTCCACAGAATGCAGGGAAAGTGCAATATTAGTGTCAAAGTGATGGAAAATGTCTAAAACTAAATCCACAATGGAGCTCCCCTCCATAACCCATACAGACACATTGTGCTGTCAAAGCATCAAAGGCCCAGATCCCCGATGCTTCAGGCGACAGGCGTCTTCTCCAGGTGAACAGGTTCAAACACTCAGAAATAACTGGACTTGGAGCACTCTCACTTCCTGTCTTCCCTCCCAGAAGAATGTAGCAGAGCTCAGAGAGGTCAGTTTGTATTTCTGTACTGGCTCAGAACTAGGTGTGTTACGTAAAGGATGGGGTTCGCTCCACTTTTTCTCAAACTTTGTCTAATAGAGTAACAGGAAGCTGAGGTCTTGTTCTGGATTTCCAGTCTGTTTGACAATGCCATGGTATTTGCTTTGGGTCACATATCGTCCATATTGCATTCATTCATGCGCATATAACTAATATTTCTAGTCAATCAATATTTTTTTTTATCAAATTATTTTTCAAATATGGTCAGGTATTTTTCTTTTATTTGTATTTCTCAAAGGGTGGTACCAGAATATCTCACTAGAGGGCATCCCACAAAGTCAAACAATTTACTTATATTAGAAAAAATATGTTCATCTCAAAATGTTTATGTCATACTCTGAAACTGATCATTTTGGATGAGTTGGATGATGATATAAAATGAACAAAAAGCATAGATTTCAGTTTCCAAATATTGGGCCGGGATTCACACCTGGAATCATTAGATTTTTTTTTTCTCGATCAGGTGTGTTTAGAAAAAAAAAAGTGTGCCAGGGTAGGTTATTAATAACTGGTAGCTGCTTCTAGCTTTCTCCATTCTGTTTGCTGAATGAGCATTAAACAGAGAAGGAAATAAATCACTTCTCTATTTATGGAGCAAGGTGTCTGGATCTCTCTCCCACCCTTCTGTCACCTCCAGTGAGCCCAAATACAACTGGCAACCTCCCACCCTTTCTCATTCTTTGCCCTTTTTGTACTTATTGCATTCGTGTGTTTGTTTGCTGAAAATAGAAGTGCCATCTCAGCATGTTATACTACGAGAAAGTGGAGCAGATCAGAGGGGAGGGAAGAAAAAACTAACCAACAATGGAAGCAACCTCTACCTCAGCCTCCAGCTACCCTTTAACCGAACATCATGTCTTCATCATCCATATGGCCATCTAGTGGATGATAAAATAGTCACTGTATCTCTTACCAGCTTTACACTTCGTTGGTGCCCTACTTTGTGTCTAAAGTCACAAATGCAAGGGAAGATCCTTTTAAGTGGTAGAATAAATTAATCAGCACTGGTTATTTTTATGACTTTTGATGTGAACTCATTAACAAAAAAGGGATCTAAAACAGAAAGACACCATATAATGACAACTTGAAGACATTTCTATTCACTTTATTTAAAAAACTCTTATAGTACAAAGGGAGACATTCAACCAGAGTAACTCTGATACTATAAGTATCTAGCAGTGTAACCAAAAATAAGCAAATTATTGTTTTAGCATAGGTTGAAGGAAAAGCTGACCTTATGAGTGAAAATACTCCATTTGACTCATTAAAGAAAATGCAACAAACAACATTTATCATTATACAAAGCCTTTGTGCACTCACTATTGCATCTCTCTTCTTAAAGCTGTCGTATAGGAGTATAGTGAAAATTCGTAGTTTCACTAGACTCCTATTTTCTTTGTAAATTGGGTAAAACTATATAGACTGCCGTGTGTAAACTTTTCATAAAAAGCTAGAAAGAATTCGCTGTATTGGTGATGAATGTCCGTAATTACGAATTTCTTCCCTTTTAGCCCCCCTTCGTCTGCAGAAAATCCTTGATGCTGCAATTTGTTGGAAGTTTTGCATCCACAGCTTGTCCACTGATGGGTTCTAAGCCATATACAGGAAAAAACGCACATGGGCACTTATGTAAAACAAGAGATGCATGATGAGCCATTTTTCCTTGAATCTGTAATAACTGACCTTGATTACAATCCTGTGCAGAGGCAACAACAAGGCCATGGATATATCCTTAAATCCATCATGCAGAGAGGAAGAATTAAAAAAGATAAGAAGGATAAGAGGGGAGAAACAGGAGCAGCAGGGGTAAGAGGAAGCTGGAGGAGCAGGATGAAGGTGGGTTGAAGCTGATAAGAAGTCCAGCTCCTCTTCCTCTAGCAGCGAATACTCCTGCAGGAGGTGATAGAGGAAGAGGAGGAGGTGCATTTAGTTGGCCACATTGTTCAGAGATGATTAAAAACCAGTGAGAGGAGGAACGCAGAACGCCTCGCTGGGTGTTTGTCAGCCAAGACACGGAGAGGAAGATAACCAAGTGTGTGCATGTGTGTGTGTGAGAGATCCTCATTACCTCCCTCTGTGGGAGATAAGAGTGTGTGAGGCTGCATTGTACATGCTTATAAAAGTCTGTCCTTATCAAGTATGCATGCACACACACTCCTAGACTTACACACACTTATTAACGTATGTTAAAACACTTACACTCCCACACACTCGGTCCACAAGATGAACGATTCCCAGCAATAATTCCACACAAGTGTGTAGAATTCGAGCAAAGAATGAATGGGCAGCCGAGAAAAGGGACAGAGTGGATATAGGAGAGCCACAACAAAGGAGGAAGAGGAGTTGTGCATATCAACATGTAAGAAACATTCCGATGTGTTGAACCTATAGGTTGTTTTGGTGGTTTCTTTAAAGTATTGCTGGTCAGAAAAAGACAGTGATGGAGGCTGAGAAGCATCTTTAAGAAGAGAGGTGACTCTCTGCCTTAAAAACATCACGCCGATGTTATAAATTATTCAACACTTTGTCCAAATCCATCTCAAGTGTCGGATTAACCCCCTGAGGTACAAACTTGTTGTTGAGCCTCCACTCTTCCTCACAATATGTGTCATTTTTTATTATATCCCTCCGGCAGCAATGGACCAACCACTGCTTGACAGTGACTCATGACGGATGAATCCAAATTTCCATGTATCGGGTAATATTGTGATTATGCGACAGTAAATCGAATGCTGAGGGGCATTTCAAATGTTAATCGGGCAAACAAAATGCATTTACATCAGTTCAGTTAAGCCTCAGGAAAAAAAAGTGTCAGAATAAAGCTGCCTCTCAGGAAGAAGTTTACTGATTCTACATGGGTGATTTTACATACTTCAGCTTAATCTCATAGCTGAAAGGAAGACCAAAATAAATATGGATTACAAATGTTTGTCAACATAAATTTGACTTCATTCGTCTAACCTTCCATCCTTCTTATCTTTTCTACTTAGGTTGGGTCACAGAGACTCTCCATCTCTTCCTGAGGGATCTTTCAAAGTGTTCTCTTAAAGAGATTCAGTAAGGTCCATCCTGAAATCTCTGGGTCTTTCTCTTGACCTCCTTCAAGTGGGGAGTGCCCTAAAAGCCTCTACAAAGTGGTTTCCTTAAGAGCTGCCCTATTCATCTTCACTGGTTCCTTTTTAATAAAGTGGCAGTGACTTTACAAAAGCCTGTGGTGCAAAAAAAAAATATCTGGCTCTAACATTATTCTTTGGTTTTTGATCCATATCCCATGAGTAAAGGTGAGGTGTGGAACAATAATCCATCTATTCGACTGCCCAAGGTTGGGCAACAGGCTAAGAGGAAGAACCAGATGTTCTAGAGAAAATCTCCAATTTATCAAAATACAAATCCTAAAGAAATACTTGGGCAAAACAGGATTGACCTTGTAGCCTGGGCTTTTAGGATAACAGACCCAGAAGATAAACCATAACATCTCTTCCCAGAAACACCACCCGGGTCCTTCTATGGGATTCAAAGCCATCTTCAGGCCAGGTGACATATAGTCCCAAATGTTGGTTATGGCTTTGCCATTTGAAAAGTTTTAAAGTTTTAAATTAACTTAAAATTGCCGCTGTCCACATAAGGGATTAACACCTCTAGTATATGCTTTCATTGGATTGCTGAGCCTCTTATATTATTCTAAGATGTGCTCTCACCAAAGGAAATTATGCACCAGCTGCAAGTATACTACATGAAATCCTTATGTAGAGGTGCTTTCATGATTGAAGTGATGTGAAGGACATGTTTAGGTGTGATAAGGGGGAACAGATTTCGCTAAAGTTTAAAAAAACTGAACTTCTCTGATTAATGGAGAAAAATTGATTGTGATCTAGCTGTAGCTCCTGGACTCAGGAAATGGAAGAATCTCTTGAGGGTCTGGTGGACCATGAGATGTCAGTGGCCTTTTTGTCGGTGGTTTTACACATTAAATATATAGGCCTACTGGCTTGTTAAAATACAGGTCTGTCATGTTGTGTTGAAAATACAGCAGGTCAGGGGATAGAAGCTTCTATTTGATGACACAGTGAAATATTGTCCCCATTGGCTACATTAGTGCTGGTAAAATGCCAGGCAAGCAGGAGAATAAAAGTAAAAAGACGTATAAATCAAGGGCACCTGATTCCTTTCCGAAATCAAAAACAGAACCACAGCTTCTGCATGGAGTGAAGCAACAGATGACCGGAGATTCCAAACAAAACATCCTTATCTTCATAACTACACCATCATATTTTGCCCATAAACACAACATGCAGGTCGGGGGACCACTACCAGCCCCAATTTGGTTCAAGCTGCCATTTTGCTAACATTTTCCAATCCATAATTTGTCATAGTAATTAAAATCATTGATCAGTTGACTCAAAAACTCATTTGAATGTATTAATATTTTTACTAAAAGCATTTGAAACTGAATTAATTATTAAAAAGTCAGAGACCAAATTACTTTTTTTGATAACTATGATTATAAAAATGTCAGTAAAACTAAGAAAAAGTCAAAATATTTTTACCGGTGTTCCAATATATTTCTCCTCTGAAGTATGAAAGGTTTTAGCAGCATGCTCATTGTTGTAAAAGAGTCATTGTCACAATTCTGCCCTTTCTGTGCTTTTTGGTTCAGTTTAACCATGGGTTAAGGAAGGAATGAAGAGAATCCAGCAACCAGTGACTGCAGAGGATGAGTATAAATACCAAACAGAACAAGGAATTGAGTAATCAACTGATTGGGAGCAGGTGTGGACAGAAGGACCTAGAAGGGAGCTAGGGAAAGGAGACTGGTACAAGGGGACAACAGAGAATAAACAAGAAATACATAACAACTGAAATAGAACCAGAAAACAGCTAGAATGACACAAAATGGAAATTAAATGAATTAGCTATCAAACACTCAAACACAGAATGACATAAATCAAAGTGTAACTGAAAACTTAAATGGATATATATATATATATTTATATATATATATATATATATATATATATATATATATATATATATATATATATATATATATAATGTAATGTAATAGAATTATTTCTGTGATTTTTAGCTTGCTCTACATATTAACTAGAATGCACAATCCTTACTTTGAAACACAGAGTTGGCAGCATCATACTGTGAGTATGCCTCTTTCTGGACCTGGATTATCCACCTCTGAGATTGTCTTTAAGGAATGGGGGGATGTGATATTTGGTTGTAAAGCTGCCAGAATGATGCATGATTCTATAATACGAAGCAAATAAAAAGCTTCGTTTTTTCTATAGACTTCAAGAGAAAAACTTCATCAGTGTTTGAATTAAAATAAAACTGGTATGCAGGTGTGAAATCTGAACTTTTGTGCAATACGTCTGCCTCTCTTCAAATCAAAATTTCATGATCTTTACTAGGATTGAGGTACTGGAGGATTAGTAAAGCTTAGAATTACTTTGTTTGCATATGATGCACTTTATTTTCAGTTGAATGTTCTGTCATGTTTCCTGTCCACTAACAAATATTCCTGATAATTCACTTGGCATTTTATCACCAAGTACAGGAATTCACAATCTAGGAACTCTTTAGAGCAGAGAGAAAATGTCTCCCTCCACTCTTTAAAACTCTCAACAACTGACAAATCAACTTAACCTTCTCCAGTACTTCGTGGCTGAACAGGAACACTGATCCCATCACATGCACAGCTGACTGTTTATGATTCTGCTGAAAACCTTATGAGCATTTATAAAACTCAAATGAACACCTCCTCGGGCAGTTTATCACCCCGATAAAATGCTAAAGGCCCGGTCTGATCGAGTCCGATTGCTGATAATGACCATTGATCGCAGAGCTGCAGAGGCGGCGGAGCAGCGCACAAACAGCAGCTTTGTGTTTCCATGAAATGTTCCCACATGAATCCAAATGAAGGCACTGCAGCAGGAAAATTAGTTTCCACCACAGCTCCAGCAGGATAAACCTATGCAAAATAGTGTCTGGATGGTATGTGTGTGGTTGGGAGGAGGAGGGAGTGTGTGTGTTTAGTTATAGATAAGCTTAGAGTTTCACCTCAGAGTTTTCACAACAGCAATGAAAGAAATCATTTGTTTCCACAGCAGCTTTTTCTATTCTTTTTTTTTCTTTGGTTGACTGGGTTCCAGAAACAAAACTCAACTCAGAGCACAAACACACTTCAATGAGCCACATTGTTGCTCCTAAAGAGTTCCATTATCATCACAGGGACAAACATTTTGGTTTTTAGTCTTTGTTAGGTTCAACACCTCATCACCATGCTGCTGCTTCCCAACATTACCAATCCACCAGAAGGAAAGTCTGCAGAAAGTGTTTTTTATAGGACCAAATTTCTTGTGAAACAACAGAAATTTGGCAAAAATAATAAATGTTTGTAAAACACTGAGAAAGCTCACCTAACCGTTGTCGTAGCATTTTTAGACATTGATTTCAAACTGTTTTCCTTTTTTAAGAGTTTTGCTTCTGAATCAACGTCAGCTATTCAAATGTGCCACAGATTATAGCTAATCTTTGTTTACAGAGCCAAATAAAGAGCAAGCTTGATTACAGTCAAAAAAGCATGCAAGATATGTAAAAAAAAAGAAAGAAAAAAAAAAAAAACAGTGCTATTCAAACTGACACTAATATTTTACTCAGTTTGTCTCAAACTCAAAATTTTAGTCTGCAAGACATTCTAAATAAAGCATAGGATATATCACGCTAATGTCAATTTAACAGCTTTTCTGATAAAAAATAAGCTTTATTTATTGAAACAGGAATTAAGAAGTTACATTTTCTGAAGGGTACTGCAGCCTGAAATGTAGGAATGAATGGATACAAATAAAGTGAAATTTAATGACCTTACATAATAGCTTTATTATGTGCTGTAGAGTAACACTGTCAATGGAAATAATGAGTCCAATACTAAGCTAAAAAACTCACCTGAGGGACATTAAAAACACTTGCCTCATATTTTGTATTTATTCTGAAACAAAGAAGTAATAAAATAAGAAAGGCAAAAACAAATGTCTCTTTCTAGGTCTGCTGCTGCCTTTTCAAATTTCATATAGTAACTGTATAGACAACATTTACTTGTTCTGTGTCTTTGTGCAACAGAAACAAGCTGTATTGCTGCATCTGTCACCCAGCATCAGTGTGCCTCACATCAACATGCTCAAAGCAGGTCAGCTTACTGTCACTCATGTGGTTCTAAGACTTTACCCGCGCGCTTGCTTTCCTCCTGCTAAAAGGTTTTATATGTGTATGTAGAGCTCCACATGAAGCCATGATGCTGGAGCATCATCACCTTTATCATAACAAGCAAGTCACAGTCTTTGGTAAACTGCTTTTGGTATTGGATCTACACACACATAGAGCAAACCTCTTCATATGTGTGTTTGATATATATTTATTTAAAGCTGACACTGACAGAAACCCAGCGCCTCGAGATGCTCAGCAAAGAGAAATGAACTTCAATAAATCTGCCGCTGCTGGCAGTTTTCACTCTGACGACTCGTTGATCCACCGGGGGTTCCTCAAACTCTCCAAGATCAGTGAACGCAGATTCTACGAGTGACAAAATGGACAGCGAAAACCCCTAACACACCCAGTGACACCCACTCGCTCTGTAACTGACCGCAGTGTTTGCAGATTTTTTCTGTGTGTGTGTGCATTTTCTGCTTGCTGATGTGTTTGATCTGCCACTCAAACATTTTGGCTTGCATATACAAATTTAAAGGGCTTTTCATAAATGGCTTCTAAGAGGGTTTTAGCACCATTAAAAAGTGAATTTCCTACAAAGTGTTCCCAACTTTTATTTCAGGAAGAATTTGAGCATAATGAAAATAATCTCTTCAAAACTTTTAGGAATATAATTTAGCTAATATAGTAATTTAGCTTTATTGAATTTACACAAAAAACATATTTAAAAACTAATTAAAGTTCTCCCTTCCAAAGAAAGAGAAAATGTATTCCAAGAAAAATATTTGAAAGATTTCCTGGTCTGCACAGAAGCTGTCATCCCTTAAATCCAGACCAAGGTCACATCATGTAATGCTCAGAGAAAGCTCAAGAGCTCTGTATAACACCCTATATGTCTTTAAAAGCATTGTAAATATTAGATCTGATGACAGGGGACTTGGAAGGAGACTTAAGAATCATGGTTTAGTTGGAAGGTGGAAGCAGTAAGCCTGGTGAAAGAGAAGAGCAGCATGTCAGTATGCAAAGATGCATCTAAACAATGCATCTAACTTCTCCTGGAACAATGTCCTCTGAACAGAAAGGATCGAAGCAGAAATATTTATCCCTAATACGCAACCGCATATTTGGCAAAAACTAAACACCACAAATCAGCAGAAAATCTCAAGCATAGTGGTTAAGAAACAACAATTTCAGCATTATTTTCAACCACAGGACATGTGCACCTAGCCTTGTGAGACCATTCTGATCTCGCAAGCTTTCAAGATTTCACTCGCTAATCAGTCTGGAGACTCTCCGTTGAAGAAAATTTGGAGCCATTCACCAAACGAACGTCCAGTCAGTGTTGGCTTTGAGGCGGGTTGAGGTGTGACGCAACGAGAAGCGCGACAGTTCAGTCTAAAGAACATGGCGGCTTCAGCCGATGAAACTATCGTTAGCGTGGCTATTGAGCAAGTTCTATCGGAATTACAGAGTATTTCTTCACTGAAAGAAGAGCAAAACACTGCTCTGGAGGCTTTTCTCAGAGGAAAAGATGTTTTTGCTCTTCTCCCGACTGGTTTCGGCAAGAGTAGCCTGGCTGTTAGTACGTCATATGCTCTGTTGATCTGATTGGTTTATTTGGCCCGTCTATCACCAACATAGGCCAATCAGCTAACCAGTATTTTTGTCCCTTCCAAATTACCTCAACCGAAGGTTTCCAGATGGATATGCGGAGCAAATCCATCTGGCAGAGTCAGGTTAATGTGCACCTTGAGTCAGGAGCTGTATACTACTGGAAAATCCCAAGATATTGTTTCTGGATATTGCAATGATAACATAATTTGCGGTAGGTCCACATCTCTCTTACTTGTCTCTTTCTCATCTCAGTCAGAATGATCTGCAAAAGCAGCAACCCTACAGCAGAATGGCTGAGGAAGAAATAATCGGGTTTCAAGACCTTGACTCTTAAGAAATACATCCCTTCAAACCTTAGAGAACAAAGCCATGTTGGAATGAAGAGTTTGCCACCACTTTTAATATCTGATACAACTCTGATGCTACTTTTAGTGAGTAAACTTCTGTGAGAGACAGGTAGTAAAAACAAGCAAATATGTAAATAATTAGCCCAACAGAGATAAACCTCACAGGCTTTTAAAATACTGTGCTGTTTTAAAAATGCCACGGTTTCATTTATAATAACATTTACTATCTCTTACATTGGAGCTTATATATAACAATGATATCTAACAAAAACTAGATGTACGGTACTGTTGGTGACAAATGAGATAGTTTTATTCATCTTAGACGAGAGCATCAGCGTGCAGCATAAATCCACACAATGTCTGTATTTGCTCTGTATAGGCAGAACATACATTTTGAATGTGTGTAGATGGATCTTTGAAAAGCTTCCTCTCTGTTTGCATATGTTTACATAATCATTACTCCATGTGTTCCCCTCACACTGCTGTGTTTGTGTTCGGGTGTAGTGTTATTTACCAGGACTTTCAAAAAAGGTAGGAAAACTTTAGAGATAGATAGAAGTGATGGAGAGGTATCCAGCTGACAGCTCTAGTATGTTAATCCCTAACAACATCCCCCCTACCTCCTCTTCTGGCTTTCAGGAACGCTACAGCAGGTTATAATTGGCTCCAGGACAGAGAGAGGGAGGATGAGAGAATGAGGAAGGTGGAGTGATAAAAAAGGCGAAGAGGGAAAGATGAGCGTGTGAGAAATGTGGTTTTGATTCGCTCGGCAAACGTCCAGCTTCAACACAATGAAAAGCAGACAAGAAACTATGCTTTCTAAGTGAAGCATTGGCATCTACCTCAGAAATCCATCTCACTTTTCTCCAAACCTCAGTTCAGAATAATAAACTCTAACTACAGGTTTGATAAAATAATAAAAGAGGCATCTCATGAAGTCGACCAACTCGGGGGGAAAAAAAGTGTGCAACCTCGTACTAAATATCCACAAGCCTCTTTAAACATCTGGATCTGAAAACATAAAAGGTTCTGCCATCACACGAACATTGGAAAAGGTTTGGTTTTTAGTTATCTTTGTATCCAGATGACATTTTAAACATAATAGATTTTCAGATGAGCAATGATTGCAAATAAGCTCTAAATCATATTTCGGTTAAAGTCTAAGATCAAGGTCTGATGAAAAGTCATATTTTTCACGTTTGAATAAATTAAGGTCTTTAAAAGGTTACATTTTGTGCAAAAGAATTCCTGCTTTGGATTAGGGAAATTTATTCTAGCATCCAATTTAACTTTGAATTTCTAACTTGCCAATCTTATTGCCATTTACAGATCAAACTTTTTACTTCCCACACAAACATTTTCACAAATTGAGTTGATTGCAATATTGTTTTATGACCTCCGTATGTGCTCTTTACTAGGGTTAAAAAATAAAAAAAGGGTAAAGATTGGTGAGATTTCAATAAAAACGTATAAATATGGTTAAAGAAACTTTATCCCTTCCATTATCCAAGCTGATGTCAATGATTATACTTTGAAGTTGAAGGTAGAAAACCTACACATAGTGTAGTTTACCCTTTGACCTCTTACTTTTTGAAGATATTCTTTCTGGTTTTGCCTTGTCTTTTATAGTCTATCTATGGTCAGAGAGTAATATTGGTGGATTTCACATGCGCTGTAAAATCTAAGTGGGATTACCAGGACCATGTGGATAAAAGGAATGTTTTTTTGTGTGGTTTTCTTCAATTCTTCTCTCTCCTCCTGGAAATGACAGCATGCAGAAAAAGAAAGGCTTAAAACACACATTCATCCTTTAAGTTAAAGTTTGCCCTTCCATCTTACAGCACCATACTATTTGGCTCAGTCCCTTTATCTCCATCTCCATACGTGAGGGTCATAAATCACATCGGCTCAGACGTCGGCTGTCTGCACCTCGGCTGTTCTAAGGGTATCTCTAACAGCTCCATGTGTTCACAGGTACGCTGGAGAAGGAGAGAGCCTTTATTCATGTGTGTTACTATATATGACTTTTCGAGAGCAGTAAAAATAGTTAAATGCTGGAGGGGGTCAGGTTGATTGTCTAGAAACAATAGAGGGAAGCTGATGGAGCACTGCAGCACGCAGAGTTTACTGAACAAGAGGAGCTTCCGCTTTGGGAATAAATTACATCTAAACAAAGACGAACGGAATTTGACTGATACAGGAAGGAAAACCTGTTGCAAACAGAGTGACACAGAAAAGCCATTCCATCTGCGGCACCGAGTAGAAAGAAGTTCAACTGTACAGAGAGAAGTTTCCAAAGAGTAAAGTTTTATTAAAATTCAATGCTTTTCCCTTGACATGTTTTGCCATTTCTAGTTTGGTTACTAAAAACCTTCAGAGAGACAGTCTGAGAAATCACAAGTTCAAAACAAACAAATTAATTCTTTAGACTTGTTATATGAAAATATGCCATACAGCAATTAGTCAACTGAATGACTATTTATCTTCATGTTCAGTCTGGAAAACCCTAACTATAGCAATAGACTTTGTTGCATTGCATCCACCCACCTCCATCTTCAAAAAAAAAAACAAAGATTGATCCGGATTAAAAACTTAATAAGAACCCAACTATTAACAAAAGCAGATAAAAGTTGAGCTTTATGTTGAGTTAAAGCCAAATTAGTTGACACAATCATGTGAGCTGATGGTGTACTGATGGTATTTATGCCAACGGAAACTCTTATCTAAATTGTAAGTGGGTGTAATTCATCATGATAGCCAACCCGCTCTATTAATTAATTGGTTCAATTAATCTTGAAGGTCCCTTACTGCTTGGATGTTTTCACATTTTGCTTGAAATACGGCCTAAGTAGTGTTTGGTTTCAACTTGGCATTTGATTGATTATCAGCCAATCAATTAAGTATCAACTAGATCTGTCGTTACTTAAATGACTGTTACAATAACCCTTAGCAGGACAACTTTAAAACCAATTATTTTGATGCATTATGCTAATAACATCAATGTTTGTTATTGTTAATTGAAGCTCTTTAAAGAATATTAGTTTTGTAGTCCCTCTTTTGTAGTTTTTTTTTTTTTTTCACACATTTGTCCACAAAAAGAAACAAAAGAATTTAGTTAGATAGTTAGTCAGATATCTCGGTAGCTTATTTCCACCATTCTGTCTTTCTTCCTGCCTCTTCATCTGTGTTGGCCTGTTAGCCACTGGGCTCTATAGCAACAGACATCTCTACAGGAACGGGGTGGAAACTGGCCAGAGTTCATTAGCATCCAGTCTGTATTAGCCTCTAGCCTGCCAAGACTGCTCAAGCTAGCCAAAATAGACAACAGGCCCATAGGGAATGAGTGGACAGGCTAATGCTAATGCTAAGGGCAAGTCCAATCAGCACCAGGCAAGAGCAGAGACTGAGAGCTGGCTGTTTCCTCTGAATCCCAATGAGGAGGCAGAAACCCTTCTTCATAAAGTCAATAAATGCTGCCTAGTGAAGCCAGCATTGGTTGAAACCAACAACAGAACATGATGCAACCATGACTTAAAATATTTTATATTTACACACAAAAAATATTTTTTCTGGAAGCTAAATGCTAATGTGAATTACTAAGAGTGGTTCCAATGTGTTTCAGAAACTCCGCTTTCTATTTGACTGTCTGAACCACAGGGATATTTAGAGATTCATCAAGGGTTTGAGTAATTTGCCTTATTAAAGTATAGAAGTTAGCCTTTGACATAAAAGAACTCAGTTTAATTAAACCCATTAAGACCAAGAAAGCCTCTTTAAAAGGGAAACTAATTAATGTTTGAAAGGTAGTCTGAAAAACTTTGGTATTAAGTTCAACTTTTAGATTTCAGTCTCTGAGAAAGTAAATAAAATCGAAAAGTGGCTTTTTTCAAATGTTCTAATTTAAACTGGAATGAAAATAGTTTATTTATATTTACCAAGATTAAAAGAAGCGCAGATCACATTAAGCATTAAAAGAAAAGTACAAACACAACTATGAATCACAGGAAGTTCTGTAGTTATTAGTTAAAATGTATTTATTAACTTAAAGGATCACAATTGCTGATATGCAAATAACAGTTCCTTAAATCTTACAAACATAGCTCAAGGAAATACAAATGGAATCAAAAAGGTTTTTTGTAAGTTCTAGAATGTACGCTGACAAGAACAAAAAGGACAATTGGAGCTCCTGAAAATAACTTGTTGAATACAGAAAGTACTCAGTAATCTCTAAAGTTAACTCTAAATTCCAGATAGTTCTCTGAAATGACTGAAAGGAAACCTCACATTTTCTTAAAGGGAGCTATGTTTTTAATCTTAAACAGCAAATTTAAAATAACCTATAGTTCCTTCATTGATTTACAAGTTAAGTTTTTAGGTCTAAAAACATTGACAGGACAAAAGGATGACCTCTAACTCAATGCAGGTAAGTTTTAGGAATGTATGTTTTTTTTGTGTGTGTGTGTGTTAGTGTATCGGTACCATTTGCATAACAGTTAATTAATGGTAAAAGTAAAAAAAAAACTGCAGATGGAGAGGGGTGGTATAATAATTAGCATTCTGGTCTCCATCTGTCCAGACATTTGCTCTTCTGAAAGATTCCAAGACCTGAAAACAACATAACCTCAGAAAGTTCACAGGATCTTAAGTTGCTTTTCCTGTTGCCTCATTGCTGTCTCTTTATCAGTGAATGAGACTCCCAGTACAGCTAGTTATGAAGTTTAATTTACAGCAAAAGTTTTGCAAAAATGTAATTGCAGCTTATGTAACTGTCATCAGAGATTAAGCTTTAAAGAAGACATGAAAGCATCATTTTCTTATAATTCATTTTCCTACGTTGGAAGAGTTTTCATGTCCTATTATTATTTCTACAAATAAGGACACGGGAGAAAACTTAAGGGTTGACAGGAGAATTTTTTAACATCCACCCTTTGTGTAAATAAAATAGTTTTTGTTTTATAAAGTTTAATCTTTAGCGAAGAAATATGCATTTCAGTGGAGCAACTGTCTCTGATCTCCAAGCACTGTGTGTGCTACAGTGACTGTGGGTGGTAGGTTTAACAGAGAGCCGATTATGTGCAGCAAATGATTTACTTTGGCTGGCTGCACCTTTGTCATTCACACAGGAAATAAATCATTTGTTAAGAGTTCCTCAGCTCCCTCCTAAATACAAGATAATCTTTTTCTAAACTTGCACCTAATGAGCACTGTTCTATCGGCTGCACCGAGCAAATGATTTGTTTAAACTACATTAAAAGAGCTTTTTGCAGGAAAGAACTGAGAGCTACAAAGCAGAAAATGATTCTGAAATTAGTGCGGAAATTAAGAGAGCTGCATAATAAAGTGTCTTCCAAGTAAAATGTGAAAATGTTTGAACAGCAGCATAGAAGGCAGGGGGATCTGTGGCTTTAAACTGATTCCGTGGGTTTAATTAAAGTCGAAGGTGCAGAGCCACAGATCCTCCTCCTTCATTAATTTGCCACAGTCTTGGGCAGGAACATGTTTACAGCTCGGAATCAAAAAGCTGTCTTTTTGTTAGTAGCAGAATGATTTAATAAGCTTGCTGGTTTTTTCAGGTCAGAAAAAGACTAAGATCTCACAGAATGTTGCTTTTAAAAGCTAAGGTGCTCTAACATGTTTTACATACCAAATGATTATCATTGATATAATTGATTAGTGTTAATTGAATTTTACTAAATGTTTGTCACTAGGCTAATCGACAACACTGTTTGTGTAAACAAACAAACCAAAAAAGCATTTCATCTGGACCACCTTAGAATTGAACACACATATAAAACAGACATATGTGGACTAATCAATTTTAGAGCCAAATATTCAGCACTGATTGTTTTCTTGGGAACCCATCTTGTTGGCTTAATGTATTCTATTTGTGATCTAATCTATTTGTATCATCTTACCATTACTTCATCTGTATCCTCCAAAAGCAAACAATTAATAAGCATGGTGCTGCTAATGTTCATCAGTTCATAAAAGCATTTGCAATGCATCCCTTCAACTCTTCTTAAATTTGATGGAAGCAGCGTCAGTCTGCTTAGTTTTCCAGGGTTACAGGGCATGTAAGTAGTTAAACTCTAACTTTTAATCTGGAATGATAAATGAAAATCCAAGCACAAGACAGGGTCTGTAGCCAGAGGGTTCATAGATGCCACCAGCCGCCTTGACGTCCGCTATTTCTGCACGTCACCATTAATTACAGAAAGAGGACACATCACAGTGCATGTGACAGCTCCATGATTAGTCTTGAGACCATGAATAACTCCTACTGACAATAAAACTTTGAGGAATAACAATTCCAGACAAATTTGGATTTTATTTAAAGACTGAAGGAGAAATGTAGATTTCTGACATTTGATAAGGATCAAAACACTTCATTTGCTTTGGTGTTTTAAAAATGAAGCTTTGAATTAGCAAAGGTATAAAAAGCACACAAAGCACATAATGTGCAGGGGGCTGATGTGAATCTAAACACAGCACATTGATGGAAAACTTAAGCTAATTTTTGGATCATAAAAATAGTAAGCCCACAGAGACCAGAGGGATTTAGTCTTGTTAGAGGTGTTTATAATGTTACAGATGCTGCTATTTATCATCATTATTGCTTTATGTTTCTCTGAATTTAGGGATCAGTGAGTGAGTTAATAACGAGGCAACAGAGAGGGTGGAGAAGCTCCACATGATCAACAGAAACAAATTAGATGACTGAGAAAGATGGAGCGTCTTCGAACTGAATATTCAATTAGCTCTTATCTGTTTGTGTTGGAGTGAGGCGAAACAGGTCATGATAAGAGCAGTTAAATTTTTGGGAGAACACCAGCTTTGGATGTAAGACAGATTCATTTACGTTGCTTTTAAAAAGCATTCAGGTGCCTTGGATGTTTTTACAACATGCTTTGATAAAAAAAAAAAAAATATTTGATTGCAGTTGTATGTTATCCTGTTGGAAATATAACAACTGCCCTAAGTCTTTGGCAGCCTCCAATGGGTTCACTTCCAGGAATTCTATGTATTTAGGTTTATCCATTTTCCTATCAATTCTGAACATTCTTGACACCTCTCAAAAATACATCCTAAAAAACATGCAGCCAACATGATTGCCTCAGATAAGACGCAGTGCTATTTTAAAAAGTAACAATAGCATTTTTAAGATTCTCTAAAGCTCATCTAAGGTTTAATAAGGTTAAGCAATGTATCAGTGTCTGTCCACTGCTTTGCACCACCCTTTGGAGGTGCAAAGCTTCCACTTCAGATGACTGGCACAAATATTCTTCTTACTATATATACCTAAGGACTAACAGTTTCCCCTTGCCTTTAGTGTTTATGCTCTGATAAAGTGTAAAGGATGTTGATCCTGATTTCCAGTTTTCTTCTACCTTCCCAAGAGGTCAAACTGAGTGAAAGTGTCAGCCAGAACAGACTTTCAGTGATGCCAAAGACAAGAACAACAACAGAGTCTTGTAAGGACACTTCCACCATTACTCAGTACATGCTCTCTCTGCGTGTGTCGGTGTATTAATATTCAGACGGTACAGTAACAGTGTTTATACAGAGAAAGAGAACGAGACATTGATGGAGGATGGCTTGCCGGCCCTGGTCCTCTCTCAGCCTCTCAATTACCTCCAACTGTGATTAATACATCACACTGCATTACCCTTTCTGTCTTCATTCTTCCTCTTCTGCTCAATCCACTCTTTCTCTTATTTCTCAGTCATGAAAACTCATTATATAAATTTTGTGAGTATGTGTGCTGCTCTAGTTTGTGGGGAAAGTAGTTTTGGGTGGAGTCATGAGAAAGACATGGTTTTAAACCGTGTGGCGGCATTCATGGGAGACGCCGGTAATGATAGAGAGCTGCACAGAAAGTCTGAGCCACAGTTGGGAACTCTCAAACTGGTGAGAGGCATAATGTTTCCTGGCGTGTGAAATGTTTTCTGACCTCTGGAATGCTTTCAGGGTTGTTTGACTTTGCTATGGACACTTCTGTTAGATATAATTTGAGATTTTTTCAGAACTGGGATGCTTGTGGGGTAGGATAGAAGCAGGAAGAAAGCTAAAATACCAGAGAAAAATAAATAAATACTATTGCCATATACAGGAAAATGCATGGAATATCCATTTTAAATTCTGACATTTAAAAGAAAGAAATGTTTGAAATGAAACCAGGTCAACTTTAAGATGGCAGCAATCAGACAACACACACTGATTATTTCAAACGACTTGTTTCTTTGTGGCTGCATGGTTGGACATGTGGTAACACCTTTGACATTTAAGCACAAAGGTCCTGGGTTTAGATCCCAGTCTACAAGCTCTGTTTCTCACCAGGTGCAAATACATGACTGTTTGATTAGCCCCCCTCTCTCTATGCTACTTGGGAAGTTTTGTTTCTGTGACTGTTGTGTCCTTGCAACAGACTTTCAAACTGTACAGCCTATACCTCGCCCCTTCTGAATGTATTCTGGAGATAGGCACCACTGCCACCAAGACCAAGCAAAGGCAACTGGTATAGAAATGGACAGATGGATGTTGTTTGTTTCATGATCCATGTCTTCTAATCATAATGGGGATTCATACAGCCCAACTACATCTTTACAATTACTGTACATACCAGAGTACCATTGTTACTGCTGCCAGTAAAGGCCTGAAAACTTCTATCCATATCTTGTTCAATTCCGTGATAATGTCTAAAGGCTGGTTTGTTTGATGCAGCTACATCCTGCCCAGAAATGAGGCACATACAACGTTACAGACACTGTTTGCAGCATTTTATACTCTGTGTGTTTTTTCCTGTTATGCTACTATTCTGGTCGACTCTAGGTGAGAGTGTAGGATGCAGACCACATGCTGACAACACCACACTACATGTATAAGTAGAAAGCACAACTGTTTCTGAGTTTTTCATACCTTTTCATGTCACTCGAAATGTAGCTCTAAATCTGTTGGTTGTCCTGATATTTATGGGTTATTACATACACGTTTATATTTGCAAACCCATCATGTTTTTTTTTTCTCCAGATGGAACTGTCCTTCTAGTTACAAATTCTTCTAGGTGCAGGGTGTAGCAGGGTGTCATGTCACATGGCTTCAACAAGAAGACTGAATGAGTTTATATGGCACATTTTGGAGGTGAGGTGCCATGCAGACATCGTAGAACATCAAGCAAAAAAAAAAAAAAAAAAAGACAGTTGTTAGAAGACACCAAAAGTCTTGTTCTAATTAGGGCCTAGGAAATCTAAGGACTGTATATGAAATGAGTGCCAAAAGGAGAGTGAAATGGAGCCTTCAGGTATTCAATTCAGTTCAGTTTATTTATGTAGCCCCAATTCACAACACATGTCATCCCAAGGAACTTTACAAATCACCAGATCATACAGTCAAATTGATTTAAAGTTTTCTATCTAAGGAAAACAAGTTGATTGCATTGACTCATTAACTCAAATGCAATCCCTCGCACTAAGCATGCTTGTAGCGACAGTGGAGAGGAAAAACTCCCTTTTAACAGGAAGAAACCTCCAGCAGAACCAGGCTCAGTGTGAGCGGCCACCTGCCGAGGCCGACTGGGGTTCAAGGAGACAGAGGCAGAGATACAAAAAGCAACTGTAAAAGACAGCCCCGTCCAGGAAAAGCATAGCCAGGCAGACGAGCTCCAAGCCAACTCCCATGTCTAGGATGAAGAAAGCACATCCAGCCAGTCACAGTCAGAGAAACAGGACCACACTGGAAAAACAGGCGAAATCTCGAACATCTATAAACAAAGGTGTTGGTGGCAGCAGCACAGCTGATATTACTCTCCAGAATGGAGAAGGATTCCAATGTTTGTGAGTCAATATGGTTAACATATTAATTAGGCCAGTGTGAGAGCATCATCCTAGTTCAGGCTGGAATAAAATTTGCTCCTCTGTGACAATGATCGAAGTATATAGCCTAATGGATAATAAGTGGCTTGATCTAACCAAACTGTCTTTTATAAATACATTTTCTTAGTAAAACCACAAAGCTTTCCTCAGCAAACAACCTCAGGCAGGGAAGGGAGGATATGGAGGACAAAAGGAAGGATTGAAGGAAAGGAAAAGTAAAGCGTGCTTTTCTTCCATCCTTCTTACTCTGAATGAACAGCAGCTCTTTGAAGAGGACGAATGGCAGCAAAGGCAGAATTAGGATTCAACTGTGGTGGTCGGGCAGAGCGAGTGCTGACTTAGATAAATCACCTGCATATACAATGTGCACACACAGACACATTTTACTGAAGCAACGCTGACACAAGAACACAAACACACACATGCAGAGCTCAGGCTGGATGTCACAGCAAGAACTGAGGACTTGCTGAAAGCCAAAACGTGTCTGTCAACACGTGAAACATCAGGCGAGTCAGATGAACAATGTGGATGTGTGTGAAAGTATGTAGCTTCAGAGATGAGGTTGTTGGGGGGGGGTGTTAGCAGATTATTTAAAAGCTGGTCATAATCCTTTAAAATCATGAAAAATTTAACAGTTTTGTTTATTTTAGTTATTTTAGTGTCAGCTAAAATTGGTGTGTATTTGCAAATATTTGAAACCTCTTTTAACACCTCTTAACACATTTTTAGCACAAAATGTATGAATATTAAAAATTTAAGGTCTTATATTAAAGCTTCAGGCAAATATATGTCTGTCTAGACAGTGTTATAAAATTTGGGATCTAAATAAATCAAAGCAAAACCTAAAGAACCTGTTATGGAAGAATGAACAAAAGTGTCAGAAACAGTTTAACTCAAATTCTCAAATAACAAAGAAACATTAATAGAAAGAAGAAACAAATAAACACTCTGTTGTGTTGGTGACAATGTGCAGAACTATTACATAATTTAGAGCTAGACTGGTATTTGAACTGACATTTTCATATTTTACAAGATGTGACATAAAGGGGTTTAATAAATTTTATTCCTCTAGTTGAATATCTTTCCATTTTATTGTAGAGTAAAGTCATAAAGACTCTTTCCCACTGAAATTAGCAGGTTAACACAGGTTTATCAAACATAGCTCGACCCACCAAGAATCAGCATTTGGCTCCCTGGCATTTGGCATAGGCTGGTTCTGACTGCCTGTTGGCAAACTGCATGGCTGGTGACCCCATCAAGCTGGCAGAAATCAGGAAAGTAAACAATGGAGGGCAACATGGAGTGAAGCCAGGGCTTAGTTAGTGTGCTTTATTGTTTCTCTCTTTTGGTTAGTCTGAATCACTTTCATCAGTGCTACACCATGTTAATAGAATGTAAACAGAGTTGTTTTGGCTTGTTAGATCAGACACGTGTGGCAAGGTGTTTTGACATCCAATCAGTAGTATCATATAAATTAGCAAGCTGACCTGGGTCTGGTGTTCCCACAGCATGGGGAGATGAGCTGAGCCATTTAAAGAACATTTTAATGTGGTCACTTGCCAAGTTGCCAATTCTACACGGGTCAGGGAGCTGTTACAACTGCCAGTAAAAGCCGATTGTTCCCTGGTTTAAACAGGTTTTTTTGGCCAGTGTGAAAGTTGGGGACCTCAAAAGATATTTAACGTTTTATTTTTTATTTTTAAGTTTCTTAAAGAGTGTAACAGTAAATAGTTCAGGATACTTTATTTTATCAACTAGTGTTCTATCTTATTTGTAGTTTATTAATACACTGCTGGTCAAAGGTTGTTATTTTTTATAATCAAAGTAAAAGAAAGAAAATATCAATTTCCTGACTTTTTTGTAAACTGGTCTGATGTTTAAAAAAAATGTTTAATTGTTCTAAACTCAGGTAAACATAAACTCATACTATCAACCCTATTAAAATGTTTTTGTTGTAACCAGTTTACAGAGATCATATTATTCACAAGCTGGACACGTTTAAGACAGATTCTTCCAAGTAGTTGTCATACTAGCTAGTAACTAAGCAGTAAATTGTGCAATGCTCAAAATAGCAAAGAACACACAAGTTCCATTTGGGCCCTAAATGCTTAAATTAAATGTTAAAATATTGCAATGAAAAAAAAAGTTTTATTTAGTATTTTTGCCATATAAAAAAAAAAAAAAAATTGGAGCGGAACAACCTGATTTAGAGTAGGGATTGGCAAGATCAGAATAGAAATGGCTGGTCTGTAAATCTCCATTTCACAGCACATCAGAATAATGAACACTACATACCAGTGTTCAAGGACAATAGGAAAGGGCTGATGATCTAGAGTCCTTTCTGCTTCCCCATGGCCTGGGGGACCTTGCAGTTACTGAAATGACCATGAACCTTTTTGTGTACAGAGGTATGTCTGATAGGCAACACTTGATCAAACCCTGGTCATCACCAAAGGAATGATCTCAAATAAAGCAATTGGTATGCATTAGAATAACAGAAACAGAAAAAAAATCAAGGTTCTAGTTTGGCCAAGACAAAATCCACTCTTTGCTCACAAACAGAAAGTGAGCTGTTTTAACCAGTTTACAAGGAAAGTAAATGCACTAAAACAATGCCTGTACAAATGAGTTGAACAGGAACTGTGTAAGCTACGGTTTGAATCATTCCCTTGGGATGATCAGTCCCCTCCCCCAAATATCTAAACATTCACTAAGGAAGGAACAAGACAAGAATGGATCAGCCACAGCAACAAGCTTACAAAGAGGAAAAAACAAACGCTCCTCCTGCAGAGGGAATCTCTTCCCCTCTCTGAATGTTAAAGTTGGAAAGTTAAAGTAGTGATGTCCACAGCAGAGGGGGCAGCATGCAGTCAGGGTGGAATGAACTGATTAAATCTGCACCTTTTTCAATTGTCTGACACACACACACAGACACACACACACACGCACACACAAAAAAGTATTCAAATCCGAAAATATCGGCTTGTTGTTTCAGGATGTTTGCCGTAAACTGAGCTTTCAGAGAAAGAGATGACCTTCTCCAGCTCAGTGAGAGTCAGCAGCAGCAGCTGTGAGACTGTGAAAAAACATCCTTTGGTCTATCTGATGGCTCATTTTAAACGCCAGTTCAGCTGAAAACTCCACAGAGCCATGCTGTGCTTGTCAGGGAACGTCAGTGTGGTGAAGGGAGAATTTTTCTAGTAGCACAGCAGTTTTTGTACAATGGTCTGTTATTAAATCAGAACCCTTCAGCTGTCTGACAAAACGAGTGTTAATCAGAAGTCTGATCAGCAGAAGAGAGAAGTTTGGAGCTTTAGATAACTGTGACCTTTTTAATCTGAAGCTAATAGCTTTGGTGGAAGTGAATTAGTTTCTAAATTTATTGAGCATTTTATTTGTAATAATCAATGGTTTCGCATTAGGATTGGCACAAATGTAAAGTAAAGGATCAGTATCCTCTTGCTCATTTTTTCAGAAATGGGTTTTTCAGATGGACCAGTGTTCTCTAAAATATGTCCAAACAGTTAAAATAGAGGGAAAGCTGATGACAAGACATTTTTTTGGAAAGCTTCTATCTGAAACGGTTGTCCTGTAATCCTCCACATGGATATGAATCGGAGCTCACAGCCACCCTCTGTTTACCGACAATAGTTCCTGGAGCTTAGACATGTCTAATAAAGACAAAAATACTATCACCAGAACTTCTGTTTATTTGAGGTTGAATTCAGGAGGATCCTGAAGCATTTTAAGACCAGAAGGATCATTTAGTTCTTTAGGAGTTCTTGCCCAAGGTCCCCTCCTGGTGCAAGACTGAAACAAATCAGATTCAGAAAGAATTCTTAGTAGATGAGTCACAGCAGGAATAGAGTCCTTTTGATGTTGAAGAACAATGGCTCTGGTCCTAAAGCTCTTCATAATGAGAGAGTTCATAATGTTTCTGAGTATTCTCAAAACAACAAAAAGCAAACAAAAAAACAAAGTCGACTTATTTCTAGAATGGCATAAAGCCCTGTAACTATAGTTGTGTTCAATATTTAGGTATTACAGCTTTTAACAATAATTCATGGCTTTTCTGCACATTTTTGCCATCCTTTTACACCTTGGACAGATACTAGAACATTAAACTTGTTGATGGATGCTTGTAGAATCTATTTAGCTGAGTTGTTAGAGCAAGTTTAATTAGGCTGTTTTCTGGCCCTTTTCTAAGCCTAGTCTTAAAATCATCAAATTCAGGTATTGTGTACACCATCTATCCACCTCTGAATAGGTAAAACTCCAGATGGAACTGTTGAACTGACGGAGGAAAGGGTTGAAAACTTCTCACAAACCCGGACCAACAGAAAACTTGTAAATGTTTAAAAGGGAAAGGTGCAGGTTATGCCAGTTTGATGTAGTATTTTGATTTGCTTCAGCCAATCAGACTGAGGTGCTGGTGGGCATATTGTCAACTGTTCTTTTCTGTTTTCGGTTACTGCCTCCAGCTCCATGTTTACAAAACAAACAGAAGATTGCTGCCTGTCTGCTCATTCAGTCTCAACAGAAAAAAAAATAAAAATCGTGCATGTAGTGACAAAATAGGATTTGTTGTTTCAGATCCTTCACAACAACAGAAACAGTCCCTCTGCTCTGCTTCTATAATTTGGGAAATTAAAACATTATAAATGTATGGCAGCCGTCCAAGCTGACTTCATTAAGATGGTAAACAGGACGAATGAAAGTCAGACTTTATTTTTAACATTAAAGAGATGTAAGAAAAAATAAATTAGAGAAGAAAAAAGCTGGCAACGGAAGTTCCCTTCGAGCCAAACATCCCATCACAAGATTCCTTAAAGCAGCAAAATCCATCGACTGAAGTTGGTTTCTGACCTCAGCTGGCTCTGTGTGTACGTGAGGCTATTAGGGAGGGGGACATTAACATGTTACATAAAGATGGAAGGAAGGAGTTTATTGTGGGTAGTTTGTCTCTGTTAAGTGAATGTTAGTGGGTTGTTTACTTCAGACCAAACAAAAACAGAGGTCACAGAATTTATCTTAGTGTGTTTGGAGCTGCAATGATGGAGCATGATGAAGAACAAAAACACAACTGTACTCTAGTGGTACTCTCCTTCTTTATGGGGATTTTACACAGATTCTAGATCATTTTCTAATCTAATTAGGCTCCAATGCCACTCACATGGGGAACATAATTCATCAGGAAATTTTTAGCGACATTTGGAGAACTGTATTAGCCTTGGTTATTAAATGTCTTATGCTTATAAGAGTTCAGGTCAGGTATAGATCCAGAGGGTCTCTAAAAACAACCCTCTAGCTCCTTCTGGGTCCAAATGTATTCCAATATCAGCAGGTTGGAGGTGTACATACACATTTCACCACAATTGTTATCTTCATTTCTGGTTTTCAATGATACATCTGAATTGTTTATGATAATAATATGACACATAATGCCTCAATACAACCAGAACATGTTTGATCTATTGCACATTTTCTCTTTTTCAGATCAGGTGGTGAAATATCCCATATACAAGATTCTGGTATAATCCTGGCTGCATATTTAACAGCTCTTTGTCTGGCAAAACTCTAAAATCTCATTTTAATGCATGGTAGTTTAGCAGCACAGTCTTGGCTTAAAAAAAGCATTAGTGTAAAAAGTTTTTTTTTTTTTGTATAAAAAAAAATTAATACAAGTCTAAAATTATGCCGCCACCAACATTACAGGCAGTTGGTATGCTGTACTCTTTTTGTATTTGGCCAACCTATGCAAGCTATGTAGCACTCTGGTTTAGTTCTACACATTATTAATATTGGACCCCTCTTTTCGAATCTGTTCAGGGAAAGGAGTAACATTCAAAGAACCTTCCAAGCTGATTTGGTGAAACAGCACCTAGTGCCTGTCTACCAAACTTTGGTTTAAACCAGTCAGAGTAGGAAATGGCAGCAGACGCCATAAGAAAACAATATAAAGTTATGCCTATAGGGCTCGTGCCCTACCTTCACTTAAGTTGAAAGCATGGATTCTGTAAATACAGATATGATAGCAGCAGGATTGCATACGTCCTCCTGCATTGCAAGTTAATTTTGGTTCGGATTTGGGCTCCCCGGGAAAAAGTTATGTCACAGCGTTTTGTCCCATCCTAAACCATATCAATGCAACCTGATTGGTCAACCTGTGTCGGACCCGATTGATGTTTCTCAATGCACAAACACTGCTAGAATTCAGCCCGCACCCAGGGTAAATATAAACAAGCTTCACCTTGACTCCTCAAAACATAAGTCTTAAATCAGGTACTCTTCCATCAACTTCCACTACTATATGTTTTTAAAGGACATTTGGATTGTCAAAGTGGGCTACAGCCCTAAAGCTCTATGATCAAAGGAACTACTTCAATAGTTTCACTAGTGTGAAGAGGCAGCAGCTCAACTCTAATCTCTTATAACCATAAAAAGTGAGCGCTTGAAAACAGATGGACCAGTATATGCAGCACCTTGTATTTGCACTGATTACTGCACCATTACAGAGCCTTTCATCATCTCCCTTACCGTCCTTCTGTCTCTTAATAGCGAAATATTATACTTAAAATGCATTCAACGGAATCCATGCAACAGAAATTACATTTATTAAAGATATTCAAAACAAAAAACTTCAACTAAAAGCTTAAAGAATGTGTTGCAAAGATTAAGATGTTGTCTTCTGGATGGGATTAGATTGAGCAACCAATTTAAGTTACTTTTGGTGCTGACAAAGAAATGAACAATTCCTTATTAATACTAAATCTGTTAAGGGGAAATATGCATTCATATAAACTGCTTTGATTTCCACAAGATGTGGTGGATTAGTTTAAGCAAAACCTACATATCTAAAAATGAGAGACCTTCAGACATTCAGATTTTGTTCTTTCCAACAATTTATATATTATTTGTATCCAGCTGCTTCAGTACTTCTGAAATAATTTTCATATATACTGTGTTCATTTGTCTTGCCTAAATAATCAATAAATGAAATTAAAACATCTAGATAATCAGTTGTTCAACCCAGGTCTAGTAGCTACAATGAAACCTCATTCTTTAAAACATGCTGCAGAATCACACAAAAAGTACCAAAAATTTCAAATAAAGAGCTCAGTCAAAAAAAAAAAAAGTTGCTCTGAAAGGGATGTGATCCCAATCATCAGTTAACCAACATGTTGTCCGGCTTCAGAGCTTACTGTGTCTCTGCGCAAGGATAATCAGTCAGATTGACAGTTTCTTCTCTGTTAGTCAGCGTCATCAATCTCCAATCTGTCAGTCTTATTGATGAGCCCACAGAGGTGCTGCCAGCTGGGAGCAGCGGGGGAAGACGGACAGACAGAGTCATAGAGACGGATGGATTGATGGTGAGAGTGATAAATAAGGCTGCTGAGCTCCTCCCACCAGGTAGAAGACATTAAAAGTCCCGTCTGATGCAAGTTTTATGACTTTGATCAGGGTAATGTTCTCCCTGATGTGCCTGTCTCAATTGTTATTTATTTACCCTCTTGATGTGCATGCCATTTTTCTGCTGAATCTGTTACTGAGGAGAGAAACTGGTTACTGAGCTAATTCAAAGGCAAACATAAAGTCTATGCCAGCTGTCAGATTTTAAAAAGGTGACCATCTGTTTCAGTAGAAAATCTAAGCAAAAACAAGTTGAACTTGAAAGATTTAGAGTACTTCCTTTATTTAGTTTATAGAATAAAATAGAATAGAATCAAAAATCAATTTATTGTCCCAAAATGGGAAAATTCTGGTATCACAGAAGCAAAAGGATTATAGAAAAAATGGTCACACAAATGTGGACCTTAGAAAGTTGTAAAAATATAACATAATAGTGAAGAGTTGAAAAATAAAATACTGTACTTTAAAGTGTTTTAACAATATAAATACTCAGCACCTGGAGAATAAATAGCAAATATACAGATATGGACATTTCTAAAGTAATGTTTATAATTCAACATTTAACAACAGTTTGAATGGTATTAAAGTTGGAAGAAAATGACCATGGGTCAGGATTTGAAGGTAGAAGAAATAATACAACCCAAATAACAAAATACTCCACTTGAGGCAAAGACTGACCCCAACCTGAAAGGAACACTAAACATTATTGATGTTGAGGACCATGTCCTCAGATATGGATGACTTACACTCATCTTTAAGGCTGAACCACCTGAGAACTACTCGTAAGATTCTCCAAGGTTTTATCCTGAGGACAGAATCAAAATCACATTTTCTGCAAACCCGATGATGACATTTTAAGGTCCTCTTACCAGATTCTCATCAACCCAGGAGAAGCTAACACAATTAAAAGCAATGCAAATTAGAGCCTCTTGGAATCCCCCTTTGTTGCAGTTTTAGCTCCAAGTTTTTGGGGGGTGTCTTTACGAGTGCTATACAGGGGTCATCTGTCTGGGAAAAGTCACAGTCAGTTGGATTTATGCTAGATTTGGCTACTCCAACATGAATATGCTTTGATCTATATCCTTCCATTGTAACTCTGACTTTATGTTTAAAGTTGTCCTACGGAGAGCAGAATATTTTCCGCTTAAGTGTTTACTGGCTCTAGCAGATATATTGTAGACTTGCATACAGTATGTTTAGCTTCATTCATCTGAGTATTAACTATAACAACCTTCTCGACCCTGTTAAAAGAAAGCATACCCATAATATGATGCAGTCACCAACATGAGTCATCTTAAGGAAGGTGTTCTCAGGCTGATATGCATTTCATCACATACTCTATAGTGTGTTGCATGTAGGCCAGAATTTTTAAACGTGTTTTCATCTGATGGGAAAACATTTTCAGACATAATAGTTATAAAAAAAACCTGCTTGCATTTTATTTAGCTCTAAGAAAACAAAGGAAGTTGAATACCAATTCCAACTGGATTATCAAATCTCATTTATTTTAACAATAAAATTGTTTTATAGTATTTTCATTCTACTACCTAGTTATGTCCAACTTTTTGTTGGTTCATGATACAATATTAACAAAAATACATGGGCATGGCATTATAGTAACATGTAAATACTTAAGAAAACAGGGTAATCTATTTAATGTTCATAATATAAAAAAAAGACTAATTGATCTGATTGGATTTTGTTGGCTTTGATATCTACCTTTGGAATATTTTAGTTTTCCAACAAAAAGGCAAAAAGAAACTTGTCTCTATCATTGGTGTGAGCTTGCAAAAAGAAGAGGGAGGGGATGAGAAGTTAACTCTGCTTGGGCATGGTTCGGTGGCGACCACATGCGCTCCAAACAGTCAGTCCTAAGGCGCTGTGGATTCACAATGGTGCTCTGACAACTAGAGGAATACAGGAAATAAAAGGAGACAAAATATTTGAATCTGCTGCATTCTCTGGTAAGATATTCCGACTCTGGTAAATGTTGATGTTGAAGTGATGCAGAGTGAGTGGAACTGCAGAAGAAGCCGCACAGCCTGTTTAAACGCTCCGAAAGTCACACTTTCTCCTCCTTCGAGTGTCTGTATCAGTTTCCTCCTTGCTGAGGATTTCTTGGATGGAGTCAGATAACAGATGAGCAGAATTTCAATCACCGTCACTGAGCTGTGAATGACACCTTCATCTCTGTCACTTTAACATTCAAACATCTCTCTACATGCAGGAAATTAATCCAACACGAACAGGAGACAAAAAAAAACATGGCAGTTTTTCCCTCTCTTCCTCCTCATCTCATTATGACATTTGTCTCTGCAGGTGGGCCTGGGTCAAAGGTCATGGTGTGCAAACATGCTAATATTTACACAGCACTGTGTATAGGTGTGTGGAATGACTGCAAGCTGAAACCTACTCATCGTCACTGCAGGTCAGGCTTGGTTAACAAACACCCAGCAGTCAGATTCTAATGGAGCGGAGAGAGAGAAGGTTACATCTCATCTTACAGGAGGTGCAGAAGGAGATGCTTCCTTCTCAGCTCCTCTTACCTCAGAGTTTAAACACCATAGACACTGAGACACACTGTGAGGAGGAGGGGTGGAGAAGAGAGTTCCTGCCAGCAGCCAGACATGATAGGAATAGATTAACACTGGCCTCATCAATAGAAGCTACAGCCCCTCTTAAATGTTCAGCAAATTGCCAACAGTGTGTTTTAGAAGAGATTCAGAGTCACATTACAGCCAAGCAGTGAATCACATCAAGGTTAAAGAAAGGCTTATTTCATGTTTCTTTAAAGTAGAAATAATTGGAAACCTTTACTGTTGTAGAAAACTTCATGAAGTTGAAACTTCATTAAGTTGAATCTAGTTCATTTGAACTGAATAAAAATCAAGATGTAGTTAAATTGTTCATAGATTGTAGTTTCACTGTAAACATTTTTAGCTGTACACTTTTTTCCTATAGAAAAGCATATACAGTTAAGTCCAAAGATTGTAGATGCACCTTTAGCATCAGTGTCTCAGTAGTTCCATGGCTTTATTAGTCATTTTTATGGAGGATTGTTTGACCAGTCTTTATTACAGTGTTACATCAGTTAGTTTGCTTTCTGACATCAGTGTCTCGACAGCTTTGTTGTCCTGGACGACATTCCATGTCTGCTCCATCATTCAAAAATAGGTTGAAAAGACATTGTAAAGACAACTTGATTTACGTCCAATCAACATCTACATTTGGTTGAAAAGTGAAAGCTGAAAAGCAGTAATTTTCAGATTATTCAAAAGACGTAATCTCGGTTTACAACGTCTATTCAACGTCTGTCATTGGACTAAATTGGGACAAAATCAGACCAACCAAGCACAGCCCCATTTGCAACAATAATTTTTGGACTAAATCAAGACTATGACAGACCGACCAGATTTAGCCTAAAAAACAATGTCTAAACGACGTCTGGTGTTTGGAGGGTTGTGTGGCATTTCTACACTGGATCCATTCATGGATTTTGGGTGACTACCCTGTTATTTATGTATTTAGTTTATTTAGTTATGTACAAATAAAGGAGAGTTTTAAGGTGACTTATATAAATAGTATCTTATATATAATAAAGTGGTTGCAGTTAAAATGTTGTTTCTAGTTTGTTAAATAGATCAATAGTATAAGTTATTGCAGTGTTATTACACTTGGTTATTGAGCAGTAGCATTGAAATTTCCATCAAATTACTGCATAGCTCTGACTAAAAGAGACCATGGGCCTGACTATGACGAACTAAGCAAGCATGCAGTTCAATGAGATAATGTAGTAGAGGCAACTTTATTTTCTGTTTTTATCAGACCCTAAATTGTGTCCAGTGTGTTCCAGCACAGCAATTAAGTTGGGGTTGAGCCTGTAATTGGACTGGGCTATTGATTATTTTCCTTAGGTCTTTGCATTGCTGTGGTTGGGGGGACTTGTAAACTGGTAAAGACCCCGTTTACAGGTTCAAGCCTCAGCTGACTCTAGAAAATTCTGGTTTACAGAAACTCATGACTGACTCCCTGCAAGTTGTCTAAGTCCTGTGGCTGAGCAACCCACTCAAATAATCAACCAGCAACCACTATGCTGAAGAGTATTTCTCCTGCTGCTTTTTAAATATTGGAATTGATTATGATAAATGTCAAACCTGAAATAACACAATCAGGGATTTTATAATGATTATTTAGAATGTTTCTTTACTGCCTAACTCCTGGAAGCTGGAAGCTTAGGATGATGAGTCCATCCCATAATTTTTTAACTGATATTCACATTAAATTAAAAGTAATTTCCTCTCATTTATAAACATTTATGTGGGCCAGTGATTTGAACTACCAAGAAATGTTTTTCACAACCAAATAAGATCAAATTGGAGGTAATTTAATTTCCTTGGGAAGTAATCTGCAACAGCTTTTCTTCCTGTAATAATATGATGAGATAGACAGTTGAACTCAGGAAAAAAGTTCAAATGGACTGAACTCTGCAGCTGTGGATTACAGCTACAGAAAGAATGGCTGTGCTTTACTGCACCTAAAAGATGTTAGGGTGATCAGGGTTTCTCTGACAGGCTTTTAAGGTTTATAAAAGCCAGTTGGAGGGTTAAGCAGCTGAACAGTCAGGTCAGACTGGGCTGATTGGTCTGAGCAAACTTTATTACCCACACTAGTATGAAGGCTGGAGCTCAGCAGCTGAACTAGCTTCAGAACTGTTGGGATTAATCTCCAAACCTTCTGCTAATGTTCTCATCGACTGTTTCACGTCCTTCATTAAAACTGTCTACACTAACCACTACAATCATGGGGTCAGCTGGAGGGTAATAATGTCCTTCAGTCTCAGGAGTCTCTCCTGCTCATCACACAGTAATAAATGATTATCAAAGACATTGTTCTTGTGATGATGCTAATGCTTTAAATAGATTCTCAAGGCTTTAATGTTTCTCTTGTAATTAATTCAAACTGTTCTTCATTCATTCAAATCAAATCCCTTGGTGATTCATAAATGTGTCCCTCTGGGATCAATATTGGGCCAACCTCTATTTCTGTTTTATTACAACTCTAATGACAATGTTTAGTCTTCATGTTGATCAGACCCACAGATAATAAGGCTTTATTCAATTTTCAGACTGTGCTGACTGATCTATAAGGCTTAGCAAAAAATCTTTTAAATACAAAGCAAATCTAATTTCACATGATGAGGCAAGAGTTAGAATCAACACAGTCAGCAGACATTGTTGCTGGTGCCTTGATGAGCATTTAACTTGTTAAAAGTGTGTTTTAAAAACTTTTCTTGTCCAAAGGTTTTTTAGCTATGCAATGTTTGCCTTAAAACAATCTTAATGCTGCCCCAGGTGGTTGAATAATGGTTTTGCAGTTTAATTTTCCTATTGGTTCAACTAGTACCTGCTGGTATATGTGCGTGTCATTTGTAAAGGCTAGATACTGTATATATACATAAAATTTTAAACATCATTTCTACAGATGCAAGGTGAGTCTTTTTTAATTGTGTTCTCTCAAAGTATTAAATTTGATGCCCAGCTACATTCATACATTATATTTTCTTTGTTCTACCTAAGCACAATGTCTGAAAAAATTCACACTAATCAAAAATAAGTTTAAAAAAAAAAAACATTATTTACTTGTTTATTTTATTTATTTTGCCAGCCATTGAAGAATAGAAGAATGTTATTTTGTCTTGCTGTGAATGAACGAATCAAGCATGGTCTTTTCTCAGCATAATCTTTGAGTTTTGACATTTAAGAAAAAAATAATCTAGTAAATTTAAATGAATAGTTAAATACATGAAAGTAATCAAAACTGCATTCCTCCAAAAACACTAATATGAAAATGTTGAGTGTGTAACAGCCCGATTGAAGGCAGAAGACTAGATTCTGTTCTAATTTTTTTTTTCAATGTTGTATCTGATATCTCACCATGACAGTATAAACCTTGTCACTGTCATACTAGCATAAATATGGTTATTGACAGCTACTATGCATAGTATAAGAAAAAGTCGTAAAAAAGTCAGGCATAGAAATATAATGAAAAATTTGCAGTTATCAGGGTTTTACCATTCTTTTCTAACAACTACTTTCATACAATTACATTAAGCATTAATAAGTCTATCTAGATGTAACATAAAACTATGGTAATGGACTCTTTACCACACCAATCTTGTATGCACAATCACTGAATGAGTATTTACACAAGTTTTTATCTGTATCAAAACAAAGTGAGACATTGAAAAGGTCAATTGTTCTGCCCTCTGTCGATACAGCCATCAGTCAACCCTTCACAAAGGTGAGATGCCATGAGATTCTCAGCCTAACCAAACATTACCACATCCTCAGGATATGCAGAGTGTCTGGGTTAGGTATGATGATGTTGCATGCTGCAACGTGTTCTGCAATCACATTTCTCTTTTAAAAAGAGTTCAATTAAAACTTTTAGCCGTTTACTTTTCCACCTCTACTTTGCTCAGTAGCTTGGTTAATGAGCTAGTACATAACATCTATTCTAAAATCTAAGACATCACTGATTTTATTTCTCCCAGGTGAAGTTTGTCTCTGATTAGAAAAGAAATCTCCATGGAGAACTTTGCCACAAGTAAAAAATAAATAAAAGGGACTTCTGGAGAGTGGAGGTTGGCCAAACACTGGACTCATGGTTGACTGTGACATCTATGCCAAGAGACTATGTAGATATAACAGCAACTGTAAAGGCAAAATAATTTTCTTCTGAATTCATCAACACAAACATAAATAATGCAATACTGTTGCCTAATTTGCCATGGTGGACAGGTTAACAAACCCTCATGTCCATTCTTTATTTGTCAATGTTGGTTGAGGACCCAAATTCAGAGATGAGGGAGGCAGAGATTAGTTCTTGCAGGTTTAATGAAATCAAAAAGGCAACAGAAACAACATCCAAGAGCAAAATACAAGAAAGAAAAAAACAGGAAACAGCAGGGGAAAACACACATTGGGATCCAAGTAACAACACAAAAAGCAATGATGAACTGTGCAGGAAGTGGATATATGGGGGACAGAACAAAAAATTGGCTAATCAGCTGATATGGAGCAGGTGTGGATAGAAGTAACCAGAAGGGAGCTAGGGGAAAAGAGACTGGCACAAGGCACAACTCAAAAAATGCAGCACAGCTTAAATATAACACAAAATGGGAATGAAAACAATGACCAACAAAACAGAATGACATAAATAACTGAAAACTAAAAAAGAAACTCTAAAAGAAGTCCTAAAGGGGGAGAAACATGACACTGTTCTTCTCTACTAAGAGAAGTCAGAACATTAGAAGGGTAGTCTATACATCAACACTCATATGCACAGTATTGTTGAGTAAGAAACAGCCTGAGAGCAGATTTTATAGATTTTTCTTTTTTTTTAATATGGCTGTATTTTCATATACAATGAGGAACTGCTGCTTCTTGGTTTGCTGAGTTGCAGTTTGCCATCCTGTCAGGCTAGTGTTACAGCTGTCAGAAAAAAAAAAACAACAACAAAAAAAAAAATGCTAAAAGAGCAATTTTCTCAAGCTTTTATATTTAGGGACAGATTTTTTTCCCCGTTTAGCTTCTATTCATTTGGTTCACATGTCTCTGTGTCTGTCTTTTCCATCCTGAAAGAGCATCATCTTGTTTCACTCTCTCCCGCATCTTTCCGTACTCTATGATACTCATGGATGGAGGAGGAGGAGCGGAAGGAAAGCTGGAGCAGAAGCACAGATTAATACAACTAAAGGAAGGGGGAAAGAAGGGCAAATGAAAGGAGAGAAGGACAGATATGAGGCAGGTGTATAATGAGTAGGGAAATGAACAGGGGAAAAAGAAGCAAATGTGACTCTTTTAACTTTGTGGTAGCATTGGATGCTTCTGACCCCGTTTCAGCTCTCCGTGTCTTTGCACCCGTCAGCAAATACTCCATCATGCCAAGGGAGCCAGCTGATCCAAACAGCTGCCTTTAATGAGCAGAGCAGCACCTTTTGTCAGCATGCTACTTCTGTTCTACAACACTGAGATGTTCACACCTAACATGAACACATGTTTCGTTGTTTTTCTCAAAGGTAAGCAGATGTCTCTGACTCTGTGTGTAGATAATCATGTAACCTACATAACCTGAACACATTGGCGCTGCAAACCATGTGCTTAGGAGCACCTTGTTGTCAGCGGAGACAGAGAAACTGATCACATAAGAATATGGGTGGAGATAATAAATGGAAATTCTATGAGAAAAAGAAAAAGACCTGAGCCTGGGGTGGAGAATAAATTTACAGCAACCATAAACATATAGTGAGGTCTACAATGGAGAGGTTTGGATTAAAGCGTATTCATGGAAAAATTGAGCTGTCACAGTAAATAACATACAGTACTATTATGGAATGTAGTGTAGTTATTTTCAATGTATGAAGTTTCATAAATATCAACATGATCTATGGACAGAAACAAATAATTATCAGAAAGATAAGTGGAATAGACACATTACTGAGACATGAGCATCTCTTCTTTATACATTATTCTAATAAATGTTTTCAGATTTCCATACGAAAGGAATTTTAAACTCCAATTTCAAATGTAGAAGGAGAGGAATGAGAAAAAAATACATGAGAGGAAAATACAGGTTCTCTGTTTCCTGAAATATGAACCAAGGTCAGCTTCCAGTAGCAGTCACTTTCCAGCTTAGCTTCCCTGATGCACAGGAAGCTCAACGGCTGAAAATTCACTGGTCAAAACCTGATCTGTCACCCGATAGACCTGGAGGGGGTCATGTGACACGCACAGACACATCCATACCCACACTCACACACATATTCAGTCTCTTGAGCTCTGATTAACTGAAACAGCAAATTGTCTTTTTCATACCTCAACGAGTTTCTGATGGTCTCTGCTTTCACTGTACCTTCATCAGGGACACAGACGTTAAGCAGATTGTCTCTGCTGTCACATTTCATTCCAGCACAACAATTTATCTCACTTTTCGTTATCTATCCATCACTAACACATAGTTAAACTCTTTGACCTGTGTTGAGTCACTGGAAAAATATGAAAATACACACGAAAACACAGAGATCAACCAGGTTAACCTGCTCTTTCATCTTTTCGTGGGAACTCACTCAAAGTGTTCATATCTTCCCATTCACCAGGCCAGATTATTTCAGTTCTTTCATCATTTGCAGCTTGTAGAAATATGCAGGTGCTCATCTTTGAACAGGAGCAAGGAAACAGCATATTATATTGACTCCTATGGGTTTCTATTGGTGAAAAGATGTAGAAATTTCTCTAAATATGTTGGTGGTTGCTCATGTTAAGCTTTAAACACGAAGCAGAAACATAGTGCTGTGCTTTAAATTGTCATACAAAACCATAAGTGTTTTGCTTAACCTACCCTATGGGTTTCACCAAAAATCTTTTATAGTAATTAGCATTATTTTACATCAGTAATATAAACACTTTTTTTCCAATGAACAAGAAGTTAATTAGATGTTGTCCCTTTCTCTTTGTTTTCTTTTTATTGCAATGCTTCATGTTTAACCTTTATTTTTATTTTTTTGCAACAGCTTTGTCCTTGTGCTTCCAGCTAAGTCTGTTTTCGTCAAACAGATAGAACAAAGAAATGATCCACAATGTGAGTGGCAGCTGCAATATGAGCTGTTTAAATTATTTAAATGTGATGGAAAGGAGCTTTAATTCTGTTTTCATTTGCATTGGAAACGCAGGACCTTAAAGAAAAAGGGACCATCTTAAAACTTAACTCTCTGCAGCAGAATTTAAACCAACTTTTGCATTTTTTCATTATAAAAGTTTGGAGATGTGTGACAAAATTTTTGTTAAATCAATTTCAGTTCTGTAGCCCATTCAGCTGGCTTCTCGTTTGAAAGCAGTGAAATAATTCTCATTTAAACTAATTGAATTTTGGCAAAACAAGTGATAGAAAGCAGCTCTATTTGGCTCCATAAGTTATTAAATCCTTATAGTAAAAACAATGTCTAGGGCTTAATCAGGTCACAGAAATACCGCTGACAGGATTATAAGTTTCAAGTTGTTTTAGGTTAGACTGAAAAATGTTTAACTTAGGTACGTTCATATATACACATAGATCATTATCTAACTATGTTTATTTTTTATCTATATATATCTTTTCAACCCCTCATAAAGGTATTAGTCTCAGTATAGAGAAATTATTTGCTTAATGGGAAAATATTGTTTCTATGCCTGCTTATTTTTGACTTATTTTTTAATTTTCACTGTTTGATATTCTTTCTGGACAAGATGAGGATGAAGTGAATTCTCCTAATACCCCATTTTATTAGTGTTGAATTTTCTTCATGGATTTCCTCCGTAGCACTGTAATGTTTTATTACTTTTGTGCAAAAGTTTAGAAGCCAGATTTCTTCAGATCTGGGACTTTAAAGTATCAGATCTTCAGAGACTTTGTCCTGTTTTTTCATAACTTTATCTCCTCAGATGCTTTGAAGAACCTCTCAAATCTGAATTCAAAGTTTCCCCCTCTCAGAAGTATTAAAACGTCTTAAATGCAATGCATGTGGGGATTAGGTTTGTGTGTTTGCAGGAGTAGTGGAGCCTGAGGCATTATTTTTTATTTGAAAAGAAAAGCCGACAGCACACCTTGTTTCCATACCAACAGAGGTGACTTCAGCTCACCTGTTACTTTTCTGTGTCTGTTCTTTTGTTTGCTCAAAATGCCACAAAACAATTGCACTTTTTAAAAGAAAAAAAGTCCCCTGACGGCAATGTATTCGTTTAACCTCCTACAAACTCTGATTTTCACTTGAAGTTTCACATCAGGCCGCTTCAAAGACAAAATGATTTTGGTCTTGATGCCTAACAAAACCGCCCATACTGTCAACATGATTTTGTAGTTCAATGCATATTTCTATGGTTTAACATTTTTATTTCGGAGGAGGTTCTGAGATAGTTGTTTCTAAATCTAGACATATTTAGTCCTGATGTAAAAAAACCCCAAGATATTTCAATGTAAATCATGATTTCCATTATTGGTATTTTTTATATTGGTATTTTCGTTGCCCTGTGATGGACTGGCGACCTGTCCAGGGTGTACAAGGAGATAGGAACCAGCACCCCTTGCAACCCCTGCAGGGATGAAGCATGACAGAAAATGGATCCATGGATATTGGTATTTTCACCAACCCAGTTTGATGTTTTTGCAGCTCTTCAAACTTGAAATCTTTGTTAAAACTGTCAAACTGAGGATTCACTAAGT
>NW_015150463.1:1356947-1436303 GCF_000732505.1 Cyprinodon variegatus
ATGCCAACCCATTTAGTTTCTTAACTGGATCAGCACAAAACCATAATTCCTGCATACATTTTATATATCCCGAGGCACTGAAGTGATTTAAGTACCTTACATTCACAAAAAGTTGAATAAAGTATTCACACATAAAATGATTAAGTATAAAGATTAAACAGCATGAAGCCAACAAAGCAGTAAAAGGCGTTATAATACTTATGTCATGCTGGTGGGTGGTGCACTAGGGCTGTTGTACAGGTAATACATGTAGAAGAAAGAAGGGAGAAGTAGGATGTAATAATAATGAATGAAATAATAAAGAAGAGGGAAAAAGGGCGTTTGTGTGGGTTGAGGATGAAGGCGCTTGAAGTAGTGAGTGTAAAATCCACAATAATTTCATTAGCATGTTCATGGTGGTGGAGGCTGAGTCGGCTCGTATGCTCAAACACACCAGTGTGTAGTCAGTTACGCATATAAAGGTATCGTGACAGAGACACCATGGGGGGCAGCTTTAGACTTATCCACCCTTGGAGCTGGTTCCACATGTAATAAGTTTCACTGATGCTTCACTGTGATTGGGCCGACAAAGAAGCTTGTCGTACAGTTACACTCAAACCCAGCTTTGTCTGGACAGGGCCTTAATGATTCGGCTAAATGACCAAAAATAAATGAAAATAATATTATATATACTAAATTCTGGGTAACGATGATGTTTTCTGTTTTATGAAGATGGATAAAACCAAAAACAAATAGATTGATCAACAAATAAAATTATGAATGTTTCAATGGAGTTCACTACTAGTTAACAAAACCAAAACATCTACAAAATGGAGCAAAGAAGATGTTATGGGGTCATTAATAGCCCACATTTACATTTTTTCTAAGCACCGACAACTGATATTTCAACTTTTACTTTGTTGGTTCATCTAATAAGAAGCAACGTTTCACATGATTTTTACATATTTTCAGCAGTGGGTAACAACATCATTTGAACTGTAGACATACCTGGGTGTTATGGCACCCATTATAGTATTTTCCAGTCCAAATGTGATCATGCTAACTTTATTATGGTTTCCCTATGAAGATGTTATCATAAGGCTGAAAGAGTGAGATTAATTTAAACAATAACAAAACCATCTGAATAAGGCTTTGCTGCTGTACTCAGGACATAATCAAACACAAGACAAGTACAAACCAATGAGACTCAGCAGAATTGAGCCCAAAGGTGATAAATGCTATTTCCTGAATGAAGACACAAAGAGCGGCAGTTGAAACAGACCACATATGAAAAAGCATCAGAGAGTAAATTGTGTGGAAAAAGCAGTGAAACAAAGTCTTTAAAGAAGGGTGTGCGTCCAGCTTTCATCCGGAAAACAATTCACTGCACACCGTCTTGATCCTGTGCATTGTGTGAAGCCATTCTACTGTGTTAAAGCTTTTTGTTTCTTTAGTAAAAACCAGCTGCAGGAAGTTTAACATCTTGTTTGGTTTGTTTTTTGTTAGGTTTGGCCCTTTTTAAACTCTCAAAACAAAACAGTACTCAAACGGTTCACGATAAAAACACATTCATCTCTAACCAACAATCCAAATATCAAAATCTGAAAGAGATTACACCGCTGTATTTTCTGTCATCCATGTTATTGTTTTTCTGAACATTCATAGTTAACATGTTATGTCATCATCTAAATTCTCATCTGACTGGGCTTTAGCCGAGTCCCTGTAGAGGTAAATTAAACTAAAAGTGACCAAAAGAAAATGGAGCTGGTGAGATTTAGCTGGGCTTTACGAGGCTTGAAAGGAAAAATTCTTAAAAGTCCAGTGTCTTATAGGATTACAGTCAAATCTACGCTAGACCATTTGATATTTTCTCTCAGGGAGAAGTTGAGAACAAAAACATTAGTAGACCAGCAAACATGAATTTAAAATACTGCTGCTGATATGGTTCATGGTTTTATCATATAAGAGAGAACTGTCAAATAAGACAATAGCTTAATTTTACATTTAACATTTTTAGCTTTATTATATTTTTCCTGTTTCACTAACTGTTTGGTTATGCAAATCCAATTAAGGATATTTTAGAACACCATAAAATAGCAAATAAAGCTGTAAGAAAATAAAGGGCTCAGAACTTATGATTCTGTTTTCCTGTAAGCAGCTGTCTATCCCATACGGTTCCCCAGGTGTGATAACAGAGATTACAGATCAGATATTTCTCCTCTCAGCAATACTTTCCATCTCATTTAAAGAATTCATCAGGCAGAATACAGATTTAGTTTCTCCAGCAAATTCTTGGTCTGTTCAGGTGATATTCCCACCGAGATGCCCAAAGAAAAGGCAACCCACCAACAGACACACTGATCCGGGGAACCACCGTAGCTTACTTTTAGTAAAGTTGTGAAGTAACAGCTCTACTCTAAGCTCTCCCAGAGTTGGAGAAAGTGATTAATGATATAGTGGAAGTAGCAGTGAGGTGGTGTGAGGATCGTAATCTGGAAAACCTTAAAGAGGAAATCATCCGAAGGGCTAGAGCGATGTCTAGTCTTAGCGGACAGAAATCTTCTTGTGTTAATTAAGGGCAACAGGAGTAGGAAATGCTCCTAACCGCTTCCTGCTGGACAATAGCTGGAGGGGAGTGTGCGGTGGGGTTGGTGGTAGATCAGGTTCAGACATGATGTCCACTAGCGAACGGCTGATTGTATCGACTGCTCGACAAGCTGAGGGCCATTGAATATCCACTATATATAGATGAAGGACAGCAGGGCGATCAGTGAATGTTCTCAGACGGGTAACAAATACAATAATGTGTGTGTAGGTGTGTGTGCTGCAACAGTGACAACACTCGCAGTAATGCAGACATTTTCAGAGTGTGCTGCTTTCTGTGCTGCAGAGAGGGATAGACCTCTGCTCCCTGAGACCCCGACATGAGAACTTAAAAGTAAATTTAATGCAGTAATGAGTGAGTTGCTCTTCCTTGAAGAAACAAAGACTGAAATGCTTGAACACAGGAAAAATGTGTGCAAGAGATTTAGTACGGACACCAGTGCTCCTTTTCCTCAGGGTCAGGCGGCATAATTCTCTTTTCTGTTGGTTACTTGTCTTTTTAGGTCGGGTCAGTTCAATTTTATTCTACATTGATTCATTTTATTATTTATTTATTAGCAATATGGCCATATTGTAGAATGTGGTGTGGTTTGCAGGGACAGAATAACAATAGTGTTCTCTGTTTATGGCTGATGCCAGACTCAGAGTATAAGAGAAGTAGCAAGAAAGGCAGTGGGCAGCAAGAAGAAGCAAACTGGTACATGAGAAAGAGAGAATGATCAGAGAGAAGGATATGAGCTTCAGTACACGTGAAGGTGAGCTAATGTTGACTACTGCTTACTTTCTTTAACATTGCTTGCATACACAACAAACCCAGCTTGAAATGACCTAATAGTGGAAAATAATACTTATTAAAATAAGCAACGACTGGTGACACTGCCTCCTAACCAATTGATAACCTCTTACCTTGGATTTTTAGTGAGACTTTGAATGGTAGACCCATAACCGTAGTGTCATGTTTCCAACACAATCGGTCCGATTGTGTTTTCATACTAACCCAAACGGGACCAAATTTAGATCGACCTAAAGCTGCAGGTGTTAAAACACACTAAGAATAGTAACTGATAGACAACATAGTTCATGGAAGAGAATAAAAGATTGATGATTGATGAAAAGATGATTGAGTCATAGGGAATTGCTCTCAGTCAGAATTCTCATCACTGTCCTTCTTCAACTTCCATCTGAGGAGGTAGTGCAACAAGCAGAGATGAGTGGGGCTTAAATGTGATCTGAAAGACTGCTGTGCACTGATTGGCCATTGGATGAGGAAAAACAGGGGTTTCATTGAGGAAGTGCAGCAGAATTCTAAACTGAAAAGTGACAACACTGATATTAGGGAGCAGTATAAATGGATAGCTCAAAGAAATGTATCATTTTACTATTTACAGTCCATATACCATGGCTCAAGGGAAAAAAGGAGAAAAGAAAAATAATGTACACTTTCGTAATGAGACACAGGCAGCACATTGTATTTAATAACCTATTAAATAACCTAATCTGCTAAATAGGATCATTAATCTGCTCCACCGATTCAACCAATCTTTCTCCCATTTAATCAACAGTTGGCCAGTTTCTTCCTTCTCCTGCACACGGATGCCATGACCCATAGATCAGATAAAACAAAATCTATAAGTAATCTTGTACACGATCAGCGATTAGTTTTGTATCACTTTAAGGTCCTAATCCATGTTCCTGCCATGACTGATGCTAAAATTTCGCATAAAGCCCTAAATGTTTTACTCCAGGTGAGCCTGATGTGTCTCACCTCCCTCAGTTTTCTTCACCCCCTTCACAACAGTCAGACAGAAGCTCTCCTTTGTTTGATTTTATTGATTCAGGCTGACGTGGGATTTAGATATTTATCCTAGAGAATAATTTTATTATAACAAATACAGAATTGAGGCCTTCTTGCAAATAAAACAATACAAACATTGTTTGTATTTTCTATTTATTTATTTACTAAGGCATTTTATTTAATTTTTTACTTTTTCATACAGAATCCATTTATGTTTTAATGTTGCTATTAAGTTTAAAAGTTTGGAGCTGGGAGCAGTACTGAAGCTATGGCTCTCAGTGGAACCATGGAAACTTAACCGGTTATGTGTGAATAGAGAGACCTAGCAGAGTAGCGCATGGAGGATCTGCAATTTTCAGTAGAAAAGGGCAGTAGGACCCATTTCCAGAGACATTGTAAGCTCTTTTTTTTCTTTTTGCCTTGGAACCCCTTAGGAAGAGATGCAGTTTTTGGAGTTCTGGACGTTTAGCAAGTTCTGGGTACATGCCAAGATAACTTCCTAAGAAAGTGTGCAGAAGGGAACCTGATCTAATAACCCATATCACTGGACTTCTTTTCCTGTGAAGGAGAAGCAGCTGTAATAAAAACTCTTACAGCCAAGATCATACTCCTCCAAGTTAACATTTAAGGCAGCAGCGGAAGCTTCTGATTTGCTATGATCTCTTTCCTTGCCCATGACAATATAAGGGTCAGAATACAGATGAAAAAATATTACAAAATATTGCCTTTAAGGTTAACTTTTGATGCCTCTCCATTTCAGGAGCAACTTATACAAAATTTGGAGGAATCATTCTCCTTTTTCTTGTTTAGAACCATGGCTTTTTACCTAAAATTGCTAAACAGGATGTTTGTGGCCGGAGGACCAATATAAAAAAAGGTTTGCATTGATAGGAATAGGAACAATACTGAAGTTTCCAAAGCAGAGAAACTTATTTTCATGACATCATCATCCATGAATATCGCATGCCAAATGGAGCAAAACTAGTCCTTCCTGCAGGAACCTAATCAGAAGGAAACAAGGTATGTAGCACTTGTGGCAATTAATCTTTGACTCTGCATACCTTGAGGATTAATCTGGAAAATAATGAAACATTTATCTATTTTAAAAACTAGCTTTATTTGTGCTGGTTCCTATCTCCAGCAAACAATGGCCAAGAAACAGTGTTCATCCTTGACAGGTCACCAGTCCATCACAATTAAAGTAAAATTTTCAACACCATTAACAACACCTTTTTTGTAATAAAGGTGTCTTAACAATTAGTAAGTGCATCATGTTGAATTGCACACCTTCAAATGTCCCAGTTTCCAATTTCCCCCTTCGTATCAGCATGATAACAAGCTGTTGTTCCGAACGGCAAGCAAATCATCACCAGGTTACAGCTCAACTTTTTAAACCCTGATAGCAGTTCCTACTGCATCTATGTCCATGCGATGTACACGCTTGGATGACTGCAGCACAGTCAGGGATTATTTCAATATGTTTCACCGTGAATACAACAGCAGAGCCAACATGTAAATGAGGCTGAAAGGAAGACAGGGTGGACAAAACCCAATAGAAATAAAGCAGGATCTTCACGGCTGACTGCTCCTCCTGCTAGCAAGCACTGTGAGGCGTGATCCCTGCGCACAACCTCTGACCTTCTCGGCAGAATCCGTCAAATGATGGCCTCCTCTGACTCTGTTGAATTTAAAATGAGACAAATCATCCTTACAGCACCATTCAGTTCAGAAGAGCAAATAAAGTTCCGCTCTTTATATTTTCATTGAATCTAAAACTTCCTTGTTTCAGTGACTTTATTTACTGTAGATCATTTACCTCTGACTTCTTTGCATACACTGCTTGCTTTGAGTTTCATTTTTGTTTTTAGTGCATAACGAGTTAACTAAACAAATGATCATGTAAAATAGGGAAAACGAGGGTTCTATTTCTCACCCCCAGCATCTTATTGAATAACCAACCGGTTTTGAGCACAAAAGAAAACCAATTAGAAGACAAAAAAACAGCAAGAAAGGTATGCAGGAATGTTGGAGAGGTATTTATTGGTTAAGAGGAATGATTGGGTAAAAATCCAGAAAGTATTCTTATCAGTTGCCTGTTGGTGAGGGGTGGGGTTGAATGTATAGATGCATGAGTAAACTGAGAACTTAACCTTTTAATCCTGCTTCATCACCACATGCAAATAAACAAGGTAACAGTATCATTGCTACATTATCAATCTAACCATCAACTGTTTAAATTGCAGCCATCACTAAGGGTAAAGAGACTAAAGTACTTAAGCTATTTCCCTTGAGGTAAATACTCCCTACTGATCAAAATGAAGTGTTCCACCAGTAAAGACTTGGAATGTCCATGGATTAAGAGGGCTTAAACAGATCTCCTTTAAGAGTTAGACAACACCTTAAGATCCCAATGATCCACAACACACACAGTGGCACCATGTGTGTTGTGGATTAATATCCAAGTTTTGTATTAATCATATAATTATCCTAGATAATTCTGCTGGTTTTCTTAGAAACTCAAGTATTACAAAAAAAAAAATATATATATATATATATATACTTTTCTTATATCTGTTTTAAATTGGTGTTAGAGTACATCTTTATGGTGTGCATGAAAATTTTGACTTGTACCCCAAATGTTTCTGTTCTGCATGCTTCTTTTCTGCACATTTTGAGTACTTATAAAGACAAAAAACTAGACAAAGAACTTGAAAAATAAAATCTGCTGACAGTTACAAAGCAAAAACAGTTGGCTATTGACGCAAATGTGGCCAAATTATAGCTCTGTAGAGTACTTTGAAGCTTTATGGTTGACTTATAAAATGAGCTTTACTATCTGGAGCTCTTCTTTCAGAGTTGCAGCTCAGACTGCTCTTTTGTCACCACGTCCCCGCCGGCTTCACACATTCTGTTCAGCTGCCATGTTCTGACATTCAGATCCACTTGTCAGGACGCTCCGAACTACAACCTAATCTGTTGTGTGAAGAGATTGTGACCAAAAAGGAAGCATCCCATTTGGCTTCCTGCAGTGAGAGCTGGCAGCAGAGAATGTTGTCTGAGTCATGGTTGCCCACCCCGCAAGTCAACAAGCTCCACCCTCCAGCGTGCACGTCGCTTGCTGAGGGCATCGCTCATTCAATGGTGCCTGTAAGAAAAATAGCTAAGCGTTTGCTCAAGGCGGTGGGGGACATAGAGGAAGTGCTGAGTCAGATGAGACATAAAGCAGCAGCAAACATCCTCTGACTGACAGCTTGATGCTGCTGTAAGCACTGTCACTGTTGTCTCTTTTTTACGGTCTTGCTGAGGTGGATCCAGACTTTTACAGGGACCGAATGCTCAGATTGCTTTTATCATCTCTTAGAGCTTAAAAAGATGCGTCAATTGATTATTGAACTGTCCTCTGACACAGGCTTTGGCCTGTATTTCTGACTTACTTGTAATAATTTAAGGCTTTAGTGAATGAGATATTTACAATTTGATCCAAACAGAGTTACATTGTGATGGGCTTGTTTGTGAAGTGTGTGAAAGAAAATTATTGAAATTTCTATTTGCTGTTTAATAAAAACATACTTGATAAATGCTGCTTTCATTATGTCTGTAGATTAGTTCTTGCTCAGAATATTACAATTTTGTTAACTAGAGTTTAGTATCTAGATGTACAAAATATGGGCTGCATGGTGGAGAACTGGGTAGCACTGTTGCCTTATAGCACAAAGGTTCCAGGTTCGATTCCTGACGTGGGGTATTTCTGCATGGAGTTCTCCTTGTGCATGCAAGGATTCTCTCTGGGCACTCCAGCTTCCTCGCAGAGTCCAGAAACATGACTGTTAATGAGGTTGAATAGCTTCTCTAAATTGTCCTTAGGTGTAAGTATGTGCGTGAATGCTTGTTTGTCGTGTTTGTCTCTGTGTTTCCCTGCGATAGATCAGCAACCTGTCCAGGATGTACTGTACCCCGTGGGACATGGATGAATGGATGGACAAAATACTACAGATATACCCCCAAAAAGACATGCAGCTGTAATTCCAGCAGAATGAGGTTCTGCAAATTATTAACACTGAAAGGTTGCAATTTGTAAAATGTTGTAATTATTCAGTACCTATTTTTGGTCTGTCACATGAAATTAAAAAAAGACTCCCTCAGTTTGGCAGGGTGTATAAAATCCAAAGAAATTTCAAAATGGGTTTAAAAAACTGAATGAAGACAAGTCTAAATCAGGGCTACAAATACCTTCAAACTGTCAGCGCTGTTTGAATCCTGCTGCTGATTCTTTGCTCCACCTCCAAACCCCATCTGGCTTTGGCCTGCTGACCTCAGACTCAGTGGCTCAGACAGGAACCCATCGCCGTCCGTCGACCACTGAGCCAAAGCTCAACCTTTCACCTCTGTCCCCTTCCTTCCTCTGGCTCATTAGACTCTTTGTTATAGAGATGTGATGGGATGGCCTCTGTCTGTCTGTGTGTGTATGTGTTTTGAGACAACTGTCAGAAAAAGAACATCAGTAGGTCAGGAGTCAAAGGCTCCAGCAAACACATTTAGTTAGTGAACCTCTACATGGCTGGTACCCCTAAATGAGACAAAAGCACAGCTTGTTGTCAAATTTATTCTCATTAGGTCTTTTTTATACCACAGTTGACCGGTTTTGTTTCCCTTTCATTTACTTTTTAGCTCCTGGCAGTCTAAAAGTTTTTATATCCAAACAGGATTTTATTTCTGCCAATTAACAGAATTAATTAGGAGGAAGTCTCCAACAATTAGTTGCATTATATCATTCAAGGGGTTTACGATTTCTGCTGCAATGTTTTAATTTGGATAATTAACAAGCCTCTCGTTTATTTTCACACATCCCACACAAACGCCTAAGCAGATTCTCGTTTACCTGCCAGGGGTAATTACTCCTGTTCTACTGGGAAGCATGGCGGTCCTGATAATCATCAGGACCCCACCTGTATCTTCCTTCTTACCTTTCCTGCTGAGCTGCTGGCTGGAGGTGTAGTAACAAGTCAAAATATTCTGGTTTGTCAAGACAAGAAAGTTTGGAAGAAAACAGACCTGTTATAGTTTAGGTAATAAACTTTTGCAACACTAAATACTAAGCGTGAAGTTAAAGACATAAAGTGTGGTTTCTGTCAAAAAGGAACATGCACAAGAAATAGTTAAATTAGCAGTTTTGTATAATACACATACGTAGTTCGATCCTCAAAGTGGCAAAACTACATGAGCGTACAGAAACGGGTCTGAACGGGAGAAAAACTACAGCCACATGGTAGGCAAACCATGGGAACGCACTCATTGAGGTGATAGATGTTTAAAATGCACATTGAGAGAAGTTTATATTTGTGCATCACATAAGTATAAATATTTATTGCGCATGTGTCCCTTGTTCTTTGGCAGAATTCTATTTGATAAAGATCAAACTATTATTCACATCTAGCAATGCTTTGCTTAGGATTAAATTATTTTCTTAGAAAACCTAATTCTTTTATCTAAAGCACTCATTTTGATAACCATATATCCAGAGTGTTACTAAGACACTTAACTCCAAAATCTCCAACTTTCTGGTGTGCATTGTCCTGTTGCACACCAGCATATTCTGAAGCAAAGCAAAATACATGGTTTTATCAATACACCTAGATCCCCTTTGTCCTGAAGCAGCCAAGCAGCTCCTGTCCATCACACTACCACCAGCCCCCTTCACTGCTGACATTATTCTTTTATGTCAAATCAGGCCGAACAAACACTGACAATAAAGGTTCATTTTTGACTTAAACTTAAAAGAATAGAATATAAACGAATTCCAAAGGAAATTTGTTTTCCACCAAAAAAAAAACAACAACCCAAAAACAAAAAAACAAAAACACATTTTTAGCTTAGTTCCTTCCCATTGTTACCACTTTTCCTGCAGTCTATTTCATATTGATGATATACTGTAATGATCAAGCACTGACCTGAACTAAGTAAAGTGAGGCCTGTGGTAATTTCTTTTGACCTGCTGGATCAGTCTTCAGTGTATTTTTTTGGCTAATTCCGCTAGACACACCCTGCTTGGATTACTCCCTATTGTCCTATTGTTTGTCCATTGGTGGTTGGTAGCTCTAGCTATGGTCACTGGAGTCTAAAAATATCTTAGAAACATTTTTCCATGATTTTCTAGACCAATAGATACCAGAAAAATTGTTGTCTTTTCAGGTCTTCCAGTACTACATGTTGACATACAGCTACTTTCAAGAGTTTTTATAATTTTTGGCTGTAATAAAGCCTGGGTGTGGCTAGCAACATTTAACTAATTAGTGAAATTTTTATTAAGTTTAACCAAAAAATTTGGTGAATTGCAGTTTAACAAGATGGAGCAAGTGTTGTTTGGAATACTCAGCAAATCAAGCCATCTGCATTTTGTATTTTTAAAAGAATCACTATCTACTAAGGAAAGAGGCAAATACTTTTCACAGCACAGTAAATCTGACTGGGAACTCTGGTTTCAGGAGTAGTTTCCTTGTTAGAATTTACTTTTTCATGTTAAAAGAAACCCTTTCTTAAATTTGGCTGAAGAGGCCCTGGTCCCAGATCAGAGAAACAAGAAGATACAGCTCAGAACTTCTGTGAGCTTTAGAGTTCACAGAAACTCTTCATCATGCTGATCCTGAGAAGCGCTTCTTTTTCTGGTCACACCAGGTCAGTCCTAAAAAAAAAAAATATTCATCTGAATTCCTCCCCCTCATCCTGAGCCAGCACGCGGGGAAACAGCAGGACGCAAAGAACAGAGAAGATGAAAGAGTCTTATTATGGAGAGCGATGCTCAGCTTGTTACCCAGCATGCTGCAGGGGTTGGAGAGGTCAGCGGGTGTGGGTGGTCACTTCCTGACCATTAGCAGGAGATGGATAGAAAAGACCATCATCAATCACCAAACACCTGGTGGAGGGGGACAGTGATAACCAGGAGGTAACTGGTACCATGTGCAGGAGCGTAACACCAGCAGTACCCCACACTCACCCCTGACCTAACGGAGAAAACCTGGACTTTAACTGAGAGTGATGGTGGAAACAAGACAGACTGGTAACAGCTCTTTCTATGGGATCTCAGCTTTAATATATACCTAAAAGCAGATTTAAACAAATCAGACATGAATAAAAACACATTTGGTGCATATAAATTATCAAAAAATGCTTTTAAAGCAAAGTAGTGCAAAGAAAAGAGCAAATGGGATGTTTTCTAGCAGGATGAAATCCAGGAACAACAATACAAATAGGAAGACCATGAGAAAATAGCGAGAAAGCTTGTTTCATTACAAAGTATCACCTCAGCAGCTACATCCTTCCTTTGTTTATTGTTCTGAGCTGACAGAAACATTACCATATGTCTACTTTTCCTACATTACTTTGGAAAAAGTTACCCAGCAATTACTGGATCAAACATGGACTCTTTTGTGTCCCAAGGTCTTCTACAGTTATCAAGCTTGAACCAAACTTAGTCGTAGGCAGAAGAATAATTCCAAAACTCAGGAAGAAACTTGTTTTGGTTTGTTTTTTTGTTTTTCTTTTTTGTTTGTTTTTATTTTTTTTTTTATGTTGTTGTTTTTTTGTTTTTTTTTTTGCAGTCTCGAACTGTATCCTTCTAAGGATAAAGTTTTAAATATGAATTTTTTTCCCCTCCTCTGACCTGTTGTGATCCCTTTATTTGCAAAATAAGAATCAGTTTTTTTGCCAAGTAGGTTTGCACTTACAAGGAATTTGACTTGGTGTTGATGGTGCAGACAAATCAGATATATATACAAAAAAAAAAGTGTTTTATATTTTTTCTTACTATAATGTCAGCGCCTTTTATAGCAGCAAGGCCTTGGACACCATTTCCCCCCATGTCTGTATATTGTCTGTGTGTTTTGTCTTTTGTAAGACTGGGTGACAAAAACAAAAATCTTGAATCTTATGTAATTTGGTTGAAGTTATTAGAGTGGTTTATACTGTATGGTATAAAATATATATATATTCTAAAATCAATTTTATATATACTTAAGACTTAAACTTTTTGCTGTAAAGGGGCAATTGTACTATTTAAACTGCCATGTTTATGCTACCCATATTAAAACACTTTTTGTCTAAATATGAATAATTGCTGGGTTTGTTTATAAAGATCTGTTCCCTCAAATTCTTTCATGCTTTGTAGCAAAAGAACACATTAATAAACTTTGAAAGAACTTTAGAAAAAAAAAAACCTGGCAGTGAAATATAAGAATCATCAAAGGAAGGGCACCTTGGTAAAAGAAAACATCAAAGGAATCAAAGGGGGAAAAAAACAAATTGAGCGCAAATATGCGGAGTGAAGGTAAACAAAGGAATGGCAATGTCTTGGTGAAAACAAGCATGGCTTTTGTAACAAGGAAGCAGTGATACGGCTGTTAACACTCTGTCACACTCAGTCTACACTGACTCAGTTTGTACAGACCTGAAAGACAGCCATGAGTGCCGCAAAGTCAACACAATTCACAAGCTTACGTCAAACATTTTATGTTTTTTCATGTTGAATTACAAGTGTTCACAACAGGCAACTGCACAACATGTAATCCTTAGACATACATTATCAACAAATTACTTAAACTTTTGCTTTCTTATATTTTACTGAGTTTTTGCATTTTAAATAAACAGTTTTTCAGTTTATAGTTTAATAATCCATATATTCTGAGTTAAGTATTTTTCCTTTACTCTTAAATTGATTGCTTTACTTATATGGACTTGGCTTTACACCAGGGTTTAATGTCAGGCTGATTTCACAAGCAAACTCTAAAAACAGATTTGCTGTGTGTTTGTGTTATTCTCAGGGTAAAACATCAAATTATTAAAAAGTCTTAAACATCTGACCCAAATTGTTACAAGAAAGGATTTTTTTCCCCACAGGCTGGGGTTCAAACCTGGCATTACCTAGAAACTTTTGTATAACTTTTTGGAGGAGTGGTAGCCTAGTGGTTAGGGCATCCCAGAGGATCTGAGTTCAAGCCGCACTTCCACGGACTGCCACTCTGGGTCCCTGAGCAAGACCCTTAATCCCCACACTGCTCCCAAGGCCCTGCAAAGTGGCAGCTCACTGCTCCCCAAAGAGATGGGTTAAATGCAGAGATTGTACTTATAACAATGTTAAGCCAATAAATTGAATTCTAAACTATTAGACCATCATGGTAACTCACCACAGCGTGGCCAGTGTTATTTATCCATGGACAGAGGGTGCTAACCAATGACACCAATACCCTTAAGCTTAAAATTTACAGTTCCAAATGGTTATATCAAGTTTCTTCAGGAGAAAGGCAAAGAGAAAAATTTGCTTTTTTAGCTACAGTAACAAGAAACACATCTCAAAATGCCAGAGAGGCTTTGAAGCCTGTGAAATTCTATACAAAACTGACAGTAGTTGGGAAATTGGTGAGAACAGTGTTTGTAAAGCTGGTTCATGCCTTTTGCATGCCCCCCCTTATACCCACTACCTTCACCAAATGCTCTATGCCTATTTCCACACTAAACACCAACCAATCTAAAGGAATTCTTCCAAGAAGAGTAGCCAAATAAATACCCTGAATTATGCCAGAAGCTTAACAAGGGTTACAAAATAATGTGGAGATGGCATTTAGGTGAGTTTTACTCAGGAATCAGTAGTACTTTAACAATCAAAGTTGTATGCTTAAAAATTGTTTGCTCCAAAGAAGTGATCGTATAAAGTACTGAAATGCCTAAATGAATATGGCATTAATGCCCATGATGAGTGGATAACCTCTCTAAACAATTATCCAAAAGCTGAACATTTATCACACAATCTAAATTGTCCTTCTGAGCATGCTCAGTGTCTCCTGGCAGTTCCAGTGAAATCAAAGTTTGATCAGACCCTTGCTCAAACACCAGTTATAACCTGGTGTGTGTGTTTGTGAGAGAGAGGGCAGTGGCAAAACACTCTGCTGTTAAATACACACTTCCCTCCATTAATCTGTCGATGATTTGCTATCTCCCCTCTCTGTCATTCATCATGGATGGATAGTTGTTCCGGGCTGGTCGATGTTTGGATCCTCCCCAAGAGGCTCCCAAACATGTGTCACTCATCCTGTGTGTTGTTCTGATGCATACCCACTGACCCAGAAACGCTGCTACTCAGTGTTTGTCCTGGTTTAAGCACTAACCCAGTTATTTGTCCCTGATCAATAACATCCGCAGTTTAGGTGTTCGATCCCACAATGAAACCACCAACTGCTGGTTAATACACATACTGTTATGAAGTAAAGAAGATATCTTTCTCTGGAAATAAATTTGTTGGTTCCTGATGATTTACTCTCAACTAAACGCTCCCAATCGGTAGAATTATTAGACATCATGGAATTATTTACCACTGTTATGCTGATGATACTCAGCTATATCTGTCTATAAATCTTGATAAAACTAACCCTTTACATAAACTACAGGCATATCCTGAAAACATAAAAACCTGAATACTCAATCTTCTGCTTCCGAATGCAGATAAAACACAAGTTATTTGTCTTAGCTGGTTAGTCAGTCACTTGATTCGGATGTGTTTCAATTGATCTCAGATAATAAAGTTGATCAGGACCTTACATTTAAATCCCACATCAAAGAGATTAATATAATTTCTTTCTTTCATCTTGGAATTATTGCAAAATTAGAAATATCTTATACTGGGGTGATGCTGAGAAACTAGTCAATGCATTTATTACTTCAAGGCTGGACTATTGTAATTCTTTACTATCAGGAAGTCCACAACTCTAGTTAAAAGCCTTCAGCTGATCCAAAAGCCGCAACCAAAAGTCCGAAGAAAAACAAAAGAGAAATCATATAATTCCTATCCTAGCTGCTTTTCTTTGGCTTCCTGTTAAATACAGAATTGAATTGAAAATCCTCCTTCTCTTTGTATGGTCAGAATCACCTAGAGCTTAATCCACTCAAGACTGCAAGTACAGCTCTCTAGACTATTTCATTTCAGACTAGTTTCCCTTCACCATCCTCAACAATGTTCTGCATCACTTCCGGTTCCTTAAAATCCCCCTTTCTTGGGACCTAAGCTAATCCTCACACAAATATAATATTTGCAGGAAGCCTAAGCAAAGACAGTACCTCCTCAACTTCCTCAAACCCTCTACAGGAGATGCCTGTCATCTACTATACAGCCATTATTAAGTCTTATTTAGCTCATCACCAAAACAGGAAATGTCCATCTTGCAATTAACAATAAGGTCTGCAGAGAGGATCCTTAGACCATCCCTGCATCAAGAACTTTTATAGTTCATTGTCAGTAAAGGTGTTGTTTAAAAACTCTGTTGACCATACATCCTGAACATAAAGTTTATTGACTTTTACCTCCAGTTCAGCACTACAGGGTGCATTTTTCAAAAATAAAAACAGTCAATAGAGAGTCAGTTTCTTCCCACAGGCAGTCTCTAGGATGAATACTAACATTTGAAGTGCCTAGTTTGATAGCATGCTTGTGTGCAACCTTATCTTTCTTGTGTAATAAACAGGATAAGATAATATGATATATATATTTAGTAGGTGTTTTTACAAAAGAGGAAGACCGTGCCATTTCCAAAAAATAAAGCTGTAAATTAATTTCCTTTATTTCAGAGCAAAAAAAGGAACCAAAAGTAAATGGCCACGGTTTTATGTTCAAGCTTGGTGAAGCTGATTCTGATTCTCAATGCCACATCCAGCATCATAAATCACAGTTGACTGAATATAACAATTAAGCATACTTGTATGCATGTCTGCAGGTTTTTATGTGTAGGATCTAAATCTTATCCCCCTGTCTTTCCTCCTTGGTTAGCATGTAGAACATAACAGAAATGAGAGCAGAGTGTGGTAAAGTCATATTGGACTTGGAAAAAGATTGGCACCAGGTTGTAGCTTTATTATAATGGTGCATTCCTGTGAACAATATTCCAGTGACCGTAGGCAAAGATTTGGATGTTATCCTCATGTAGAGTTGCAATGAGGGGTCGAAAAATGGAACCCGATGGAGACCGGACAAATTTTTAGCAAAGTGAATGCCACTATTAAGGCATTTACTTTGATGCAATAACTTTGATTAAATGAATTTTATAAATTATGTCCACATAAGATGAAGTATAGAATAATTTTTAGAGGTTTGTGGGTAGGTTTTAAAAACCGTGATTTTGATTTAGCCCTTACTAAGACTAAAATCAATCATTACTGGTCCTGCTGTTGTAGCTCCACAGCCGTTTCGGCCACCCACCTCCTCGAACTGGTTGTAGTGCACTCTGTGTGTGGAGTCTTGCTCAGGTATACCGCTGTTCTCCTTCAATCTCCAACTCCAGAGCTAACCCAAGGCACCTGCCGACTTTGAATCAAAAAGAGTGGAGCTCGTCGCCTGCCATGTGAATGATGACATGTAAAGCATTGGTGCTTCTATTGTAGCTCTGAATAACCCTCACTTATAGGAGGGCTTACAGTGATTTAATTCCCCCTTTAGCCCCAAGACTCTGCAAACAACAATTTCTCGCAGGTTTTTTAACATCTCCACTTGCACTTTAAATAATATATGCCAAAATGAAATAAGTATGCATGATCAGTTTTCTTTCATCTCTTTGAAAATCCTATTAGAATTAACAGTTACCCTGTTGGTTCTGCGTGGATAAGCATCTTGGATTATGTAGGAAGATAAATCTGCAACTCATCCCTGCTTCTATGGATCATTGCTCCTTTTCCGACACAAACCCTTGCAGTCATCTTGACAGACTCAACCAGGACAACAGTGACAGGACTCATTCATACCTGTCTGTGTTTGTGTCTGTGAGAGGAAATAAAGACAATGTGTGACACTTTGGGGGAATCGACATGTCAAAGCTAAAAAAATGGTGATATGAGCAATGGAGGCCAGGAAACAACACAAAGTGCAGCACTAACTTTCTCCAAAAAGTCAATTAAAATGCTATTTTTTCTTTTGGATCTGAATATTGTTTGTTTCTACAGGACTAGAGAAAATGCTAAATATTTATCATGAAAGTTTGTAATTTAAAAATACCTTAATGAGCTCATGAAATATTTATCTTCTGTTTATTTAATTTGACTTTTGCTCAAGGTACTTAACCTGTTTGTCCTCTGCTGTGACTGCATATAATAAAATACATTGCTAAGAATTAAAACTGCTGAGCAGTGCTGCTGCTGAGCATTTTATTGGTTTAGGAATCACGCACTCAGAAGGTGCACTGCCTCCCTCCAGGCCAACATTAGCAATGCAAATGATGCGGTCAGCTGCTGAACAGATATAGATGTTTAAAATAATTTAACGGAAGGTAATAATGCAAAGAAAGGTGATACAAGGGCATCTGCAGCAAGGTAATGTGACTATGGCGGACAGAAAAAAAAAAAGAAATCCCACCCCATGTGACACTCATTGGACTACCCGAACGGACAAATCGATTCTGCCGTTTGTTCAACGCAGAACGGGGGTTTACTGAACACTGCACTGTTCAGTGTGTCAGTTTACTATAGAGATTTGAAGTTAAACAGACAGCAACCAAATAAAACTGCATTGCTGTCTAAATTAAACAAATGTTATTCTTTGTGGAGAAATGTACTGTACTTCATTATCAAGCATTTATTTTTGAGGTCATTCAAAATTAAAGAGGATTTTCCTCAGTTAAATCAACACCACTGACCCTGACTCAGAGACGACACGGAAACTAACAGACAGAGGAGCTAAGTGATTGCATCAGAACCTCTGGGTCTCATACCAGGTTCCCTTCGGAAATTCCATCCCTTCTAAGACTGAAATTTAAGCCTTCATGCATGCCTTTCAGCAAACTAACCCTCTCAGATGGATTATCTTTCATTCCAATCCCACAGAATCGGATCAGAATATTCTGTTCTTCCTGCCGGTTGCTTATGTCAGTACTGTGTTACGAAAATGACATTTCTTCACAACATTGGATGATATCCCTGCGACTGACTTAAGAGAATAAGACACATAGATATAAACGTTTGTGACTAGCACTTCTCAGGTTTTGTAAAAATGGATGAACAAACGCAACAGCACTAAAGCATCTAAAGCTTAAAAAAAAACTTAAAAAGTTTCAACAAAAGTGCAATTTGTGAAATCTTGTCGGCATTAATCCTCTCTTTGGGTTCCACCCACCTGCATTGCCTGTTTTCCTTCATTAATATTTTTCTACTGTTGTTTTTTTTTTTGTCTGTCCAAATATATTTACATGCATAGACTCTCTGCATCATCTGGATATATAACAATAACTCCTTTGTCGCAGCAATGACCATAGATATTATATATAAGTTCATACCTGACTTTTAGAAGCAGTAGAAAAAGGCACAAAAACTTCAGCACAAGGTTGAATCTCAGATTTAGAAAATCACTTTCTATTGTAAATGTTTACATTTGCATATCTTCTAACCATGTATTTAGAAATTAAAATATGATCTGCAAATTGATGAAGACACCTAGTCTAAGCATTTAAGCTAGAGGTGATAAAATTATTAGAAGTGCTATGATATGACCCTCTGAAGTAACCAATCAGGAAACGATCACAGTGTTCATGAAACCATTCAAATTTCGTCCATCACCCTTTCTTTTTAACACTGCAACCCAAAAACTGCTAAATGACTAAAGCAGGAAAAAATTATTTAAAGTGATTAACTCTTTTGTTGCCCTTATGTTGTTGTAATGTTGCCCCAGCTGGGTTACTCTTCTGTTCCACTGGATGTGGAAAAGTGAATAAACGCCAGTTGTGTTGTGCTTTCTGCCAGGCACCTTTTTAAGAACGGGGCAACTCCATGCGGCTACGGTGCGACCAGGGTGCCTGCTTTTTATCTAACCACTTTGTCTTATTTTCTTTGGAACTGATCTACAATCTGCACATACATAATTTTTTATTTGTACACTCTACCGGGATCGAGATTGCTTTTCATTAGGTGACTTCCTGCCTTAGTGATCCGCTTTACTCTAGTCTCAGGAATAGTTGGTGAAGCAAATAGCAAAAACAGAATAGTCACGAATTTTAGAGAAGCGGTGAGCGTTGGTGTATTTTGGTCACTTCAAATTGCTCTGAGGTGCACCTGGTGACGCCATTCTGACTGACTAGAGCTGCTGTGGTCAACTGTGATGCCGCGGTACACCTGCACCGCAGTGCTTGTGCACTTCTTCCACATCTGGTGGAATCGAGGGTTACATTGTACTTCTGCTTGATTAATAAACACCACACAGGACCTACTTCCTTTTTCTAATTTCAGTAAAACTAGGAAAGTAAAAATATTGTGAAGCAAAAACAAAAAATATGAGATTTATCAACCTTCATCTGATGTTGGTAATGAAAGGTAATGCAGTGCAACTCTGCTGATGCCACTATATGCTAACTTCTTAAGAATTTATTGTTCAAACCCTAGAACAGTCATGACTTCTAGTAAAGGTGCTGAACTGAATGTCTAAAATTTCCCAGATTTATTTAAAACTCGAGGAAATAATTCAAACAATGGGTTTTAATGCAGTCAACCTGCTATTTACTTATTTCCATTAATTTATTCAAGATCTAATTTTCTTGCACTAAAGTCAATAGAATGACAGCATTTTTGAAAGTGTAATTTATTCAAAAGTATCGTTACTTGTCTCCTTGAGGAGATGTTAGAAGCTTTGCTCTACTTTTTAAAAAATAAAACTCCTTCACTTTGATGAGTTTAACTAGTGTGGCTCCCTCTTTAATCTTGCCTGCTAAGTTCTGATTTACTTTGAGGTTTTTGCCAACTTGTGTTTCACAACGTCAATTTTTTATTGTGTACAAAGGAGGAAGTGCTTGGCGTCCGGTTGTATGTTGTTACAGCTCTTTGATAACCTTTTTTTTCATGCATTTTGAAATGCATGTTTTCATGAAAGTTATATGGATTCCAGCAAGAGATCAAACAACAAGAGAAATGTAAGGTGAAAAAAAAATGTGGGGATTATTTTACATTCCAGACATTTCTGTGATTCTTTCATCTAGAAAAAAAAAGAGCTCCACTTAGCTTCAGCTCAGCCACAGTCTAGGGGTCAAAGGTCCACTGCACAATGGGTGAACAAACACTTTAGACACTGACAGCGTTGGTGGTGCTGTTGATGCTGCTGCTGCTCATGGAGCAGAGGAGCTGAACACGAGTTGCCCTGAAACCAAAGCTCATCTAAAGTTAATCAGCCTCTTATTTAAATTTTAAGGCAATGCTCTTCCTCTTCTTTTGGCTTCATTTCATCACCCAGACCAGCCCCACAGACCAAAAAAACTTTATACTTTCGGATTACTGTCTCCAAATCAGGAGGATTACAGAGGTAGACAGAATTGACATAACTACTCAAAATTCAGTACGTGACAAGGAAATATTTCCACAGCCAGACAGAGATCTAATTGAGCCAAAGATTTGATCAGATTTAGTTAGATAACTTTGCACAAAAGACTTCATTATAAAAAATCTAAAGACTCATTGAAAAACAGATTTGCATAGAGAAGCACATATAGTTGTACCCAAAATTTCTTTCTGGCTGAATTGAGACCTCATTTGGCGCAGATTAGGGACACTTTAAAATGTTGCTACAAGATAAAGCAGTGCGTTCTGGGGTGCCATTAGGTACCAACTAGCCTTAGGTTTTTAAGGAATAGCCTGGCATGACCATCCACCCAGTCGCATGCTAACTAAAATTAATTGACCATTAAAGTCCTGTCTAACACTGGGCTCAGAGCTAAATACTGCTGCAGAAAGTCCCTCACATTGAATGCCGTGACCAGGCTGGTCATGCTGCTGCCCCAAAAACTGCACTTGAGGGAGAAGAAATACACACTCTTTTTTTAGAGGTTCTACCACAAAAATCCCTACCCTCCTGCATAAACATAAATTTTCATCTTCCAGAAGCCCCTCTCATTCTTTTTTGCCTATTGGCTTTCAATAGTTAAATTAGCATAATGGGGGTGGGTTCATTTCATTCTATTTTACCTGGACTTCTTTACTGTCTGGCACCTATAGAAAGGAAAACATGTTGTATAACTCCACCATGCCACTGGTGGGTGATATGACATCATATCATGGAGTCAGCACCAAAGTAAGTGGTCGACATTTTCCCATTGCTACTCTTGTTATTTTGTTCTTCTGTTGGTCTTCAGCTTGGTGGTAGCGGTTATATGTGCACATGCATATTGGCTTAAAATATGTTTTGTCATGGTTTGCATGTTCCTGATTCTTCTTTTCCTGTCTGCACAAGAAAATTATTATCTATTAAACCCTTTCTTCATTATACAAGTATACTCTAAAAGATCACTATAAAAACAAATGAAAACAACACAGCCTTTTGTTTTTGACAAGTGATATCAGATTAATGAAGGATTTGTCCTTAAATGTTTCAAACACTGCTCTGACATGCTGCAGTTCGATCAAATTGAATACGGTCTTTTTTCAGGTTCTTTATCTAGAAAACTAATCTGATTTTGGAAATGCCCTACTTTACCCAACAAAACCAAAAAAAGTAAATATAATTTTGATGCATAAAGCACTCCGTGGTTTTAATTTAAACCAGCTTTTACTCATATCTACATCAACAAATAAAACTTTAATATATAAGCATGTTATATTTATGAACTGACAACATGGCAGAATACAAAAATATTAGAATGATTGCATCAATTTTGGATGCGATGCAACCTAAACCAACCCAAAAGAAACCTAAGGAGTGTTTTTAACCTTTAATCACTCTAAGGCAATATAGAGGTCAAGCAACAGCAGCTCAGGTAGGACTGCGGTGTGGAAAGCACTCAATAGATTCTTTGGTGCGTCGGGCCGCAGATCATTACCGCACATAATGAGACGATCCAGCTCCATACAGCTCACCTCTAAAGCAAACATTCACACACTTTCCCTGACATACACTTATAATAACAGAGGCGTCTGAGCAGCAGTCAAGGCAGTTAAGTGTTTCTCTGCGGCGTTTAGGGACTTTCTGCCTCTTACAGCTGTCAGAACCAAAACTGAATGACGGACGCTGATTTGCCGTGACTATGCACACGCTAATACACACTCACACACACCCCAACAAAAGCTACTCCCTCACATACACATGTATATTATCATAAGTGTGTGTGCTTCGGATGAAATATTCAGAGTTGCTTTGGCTTAAGGCAGCTCATCTGCCTCAAGACATTTACACCTCATTTTCCCAATTTAGTGTGGCATCCTTCCTCCAGCCTTTAACACACACACACACACTTTACACAAAGACACAGAGAGTGGAAAGTAAAGCCACTTAATTTTTGCCTCAGTGTACTTCTGATGTGCTAAATCCATTTTTTATTTTTATTTTATAGCAGTACTTATTCTTGCAGTGATAATTGCCAAACTAAATATTACTTATGTGCTATGTATTTTATGTGTATGCTTGGAAAAAGAAAGGAAACCCCACGTTTTAACTGGATTAATGTAAGTAGCTGAGAAATCTTAGAAAATTTACCAATGCATTGTTGTGTGTCACGTTGTTGCTGTTTCACCTGAATTTTCTCAGTGTGGGTTAATAAATGATATTTCTACTTTATTTCCATTCAATTTCTCATCAGATCTCTCTGTCCTGATCACTTATGTTCTGGCATCTACAATTTGATTAATAGTTTAAACTTTGGATGACTTATAAGCAAACAAAGTCTAGCCATGAATTTATGACCTACTGCATTTATGTGAATTTCAGCTGATACAGAATAGAATAGAATAGAATAGAATAGAATAGAATAGAATAGAATAGAATAGAATAGAATAGAATAGAATGGTTTATCATCCATCTTGTGTAAACTTGGATGTGACAGAGGCGAAACCAGGCAGATGTAAGACAACAGACACCCTAGATTAAATGATATGACAAAAAAGCTCAATAAAGCACAAAATATAAATGGGAAGAGATATAACTTATTTGAAAAAGAAAAAAACATATATAATTTATATTAAGGTGTATCAGGTAGATTGCATTGTTCTAGTTAAACGGAAGAATAATAAATAATATATACAGTTAAAAGAAATAATTTATATGCATTCCATAGAAAATGTTGTGAAAATTCTTATTTCCTTCTTATTGGTTAGTCACAACACACTTTCAAGCTGTTTGAGTTTAACTTGTTCGACAATTTAGGTATGATCCATAGACTCCTCACGGTAGATTGCTGAATGTGTGTTCAATTCCTCCCTGCAGAACTGGTGTATATGAGACAGGTTTGGCAGGTGGCAGGTCATTTTTGACAGTGGTACTGAATTTAAGGCTTTTAAGTTGCTTCTTAGAACTATTGATTTTTTTTTCCTTTTATTGCATTATTCCCTCCAACAGCAAAAAGTTTTTGCAATATGATTCTCTCAAACCTGTGCATGAGAGAGAGAGGTGCTAATCCTAGACATGAAGGTGTCCCTCTTACTCATGACATGACATATGGCCGATAAAATTAGATTTTTACATTTAGAAAATAAGATTATGATCCAGAGTTTTTATGTCATTTTTAAAATGATGCCTCTTAATCGTCAAGTGGTAGTTCCACCTATATCTTTTATGACTCATCCACATGTTTTATTTCCAGCTCAAACCAGTGTTTGTATTTTTTGCTTTATGCAAGACCACACAACAAAACCCCTTCTTTGGTAAAAGCCTATAAGTGCATTTCAGACAGCGACATAAGCTTGTTCTACCTTCCAAAGGTTCTCCTAATCTATCAGATTGTGTGGAATCTTAGTGAGCAACAGATTTTTAGGATTTTAAAACTTTGTCCAAACAGGAACTCCTTTATTTGATCTGGATCTATGCTTGAATTCACTCTGATGCTTAAAATCGAAATCCTTCTTCGTCTTCAGCTTTCTTCACATTTGATTTGTGTCACAGGTGACCGCTGCTCAAAGCCCCTAAAGCAGTTCTGTGTGAAGAAAGACATTCCTAGAGGATAATTCTGCCGTCACCGTTTTATAGTCTGCACATGACCTTTCTTTTCTGTCCTCAACAAACCTTTTAGAATCGTGGTGTAAGTTTCAGGTGGTTCCATAAGTCCAAGACACATTTTTTATGTATTGTTAGTTTGTCTTTCAATCCGTCCTAGTTTAGACATATAAACGACAGAGGACAACCCAACCAGCTCCTCTTCAAAGCCTTCTGACCGCTTTAATGATTAATTTATGTCAAGTCCTTTTTTTAAACAGATTTCAGTAATGTCAGTGCTTTCTTCTATCACTGACAATGGCCATCGTGTAGATACCACTGTCAAACCTTTTTTTTTTTTTACCCTTTTCCTTACTAGTAATTTTGTAAAGTAATCTCAATTTGATTGCTATGGCTCTAAAACTGTTGCTTTAGCTGTAGGAACCAAAATTGACTTGTCTACAGAATATTAAACAAGATGATTTATATTTTATATTAATTAAAGTCAATATAATTCAGAGGAGATATGGTCCCAGGAGGACTGAATGCTGAAATTGATTTTCAGCTTCATTCCAAGTTATATGTGGAAGATGATTTATCATGGCCTTTTTCATCACAAAAACCATGACAGAGCTACACTTTGAGGGCTTCTCCTTAACTGCTCTTAGCAGGTCTTTCTTTAGGGCAAAAATGATTGCCAGCAATGTGCTAAGTTATTTTTTCAGCTTTAAAAACTTGCAATATTTCGGTAACCCTTCAAAATGCTCACCTGTTCTGACAAAATTTTAAAAAATTGCGAAATAGTTTCAGAAAAAACTTGACCAGTTCTGATTTCCCTGCTCCATGCATTAATGCTATTGGGAGACTGTGATTTCAGGCAGACAAATGAACACACTGTGAAGATCAGCGGTCGATCTGTGCAGCAGATCAGTCAGACCAAGCTACCCAGCAGACCTTGCAGCAGACCCTGCAGCAGCCCGCTGATGCTCCATGTGTTTATTTATTAGTTTTGGGGATCGCTCCATCTGCTGCTCTGCCACCCATAACATCATATCAGGAGCCAGTGAGAAGGGAGGGAGAGGGAAAAAAAACGACTGGGAGGAGAACATGTAAAAGAGTCCACAGAGGGCAACGTAGTGATTTTACCTGTCGCACACGCATAGGTTGTCAGGGAGACACAAATTCACTAAATGACCTCAGGCTGTATGCAAAGCTGAATGCAAACACATCTCAAAGAGCTGCGTGTTTATATCCTGGCTTGCCCAAACATGCTTCCTCTCCCAGAGAGAATATTCAACCCCACCAACCCTTCCTGTCACTGCTGCCGCCGACTGAGGTGACAGACAATTTAAGAGTTGTTTGAGTTTCCAGCATGGTTTCCAGGTGTGTCATCACTTGGTTCATCTCGGTGTCATCACCATTTGTCTTTTAGTTCAACAATACCCGCTCTCATCAGCCCTCTTTCCCAGGGAATGCCAGGAAGGGCAGATACAGCAAACAGAGAGACAGAGGAGTGAAACTCAGACTCTGCATTTACTCTGCCTCAGTTCTCCTGATGCTTCTGCAGATTAAGATTTGATCAATAAAGGCTGCTTTAGTCAAAAAAGTTGAGTCCAAAACACTAAAACAGGACATAAAGAAATAATATGTATGAGAATAATATGTTCTCACTATCTATGCAAGAATAATTAAAATAATCAAGCTATTGAGTTTCCAAAGAATCACAAAGTTTAGCAATGACATTAATAGGACTATACCTTTTAATTTAAATTTTCATTTGATTATGAATTTTCTCAATATAGGACATTAAAATTGACTATTAGGAGGCAAATTCCCAGTTTTTGCTGGATATAATTTCTACAAATGGTCACTGTACTCTCCTTTATTTCACATACCATTGCTGACATTTTCCCCTGTGATGAGTTTTTACGTTTATTCTATTAATAAAGTGGTGTCTGTTAGAGCATTGAGCAGCTGCAGTGTAGGTCCAGACAAGTCTGCTACTCTTTCACACACTACAGTGTTTGACTGTTTTGAACCACACTTCCTTTTGTTACTCAGTCACAAATAACCTCATTACAAATAAAGGAAGTTTCAAAACTTCCTTGATCAACCCTTGGGGCATGCTGACATGTATTCATTTCAGTATTTGATGAACATCACCTCAGTAGGAATCACAAAACATAAGTGGGAGCTTTAGTGATTTGGGAAAACACTTAAAACCATTCATTATCACTAACATGTAGGAGAGGAAACTTGTCCTTGCTAAAAACCTGTGAATAAGAGAAAGAAATTTCTTAAGACAAATTGTTGTGCGTTTGCTGAACTAGCCTCCAGATTCCTGCTGCCTGTAGGCAAGTTATAAAATAATCTTTCAGAAAGCCTAAAACTGCAAGTTTGGAGGGTTATTTAGCAGGATGTGGTGGTCCAAACTGCCTTTCCTGTCAGTTATCATTTGATCCAAGAGTTTTCAGTTTTTCAAAGCATATTACCCACCACATCACACCAGAGCATGATATAACAATGCTGTTTGCAAGAGTAAAGTCTGTCTGAAGCAATCTTCCACGGCAGTCATCACGGTTCCACTACAAATCAATATTGATCATTTCTCATATTGATGATGCGGTTTGTTTGTGTTTTCAGTTGTCCGTGTGTTTCAGAGCAGATAAACTGCCTGCTGGATTTATTTTCCTCCCGCCCCATTTTCCTTTTGATTTCTGACTCAACGGGAGCGCTGCTCTCCGACAAACAGATCCGATTTATTTGTTCCCGCTGCAGCTGTATCGGGAATCACACAAAACCTTTAGGGAAATATTCTGTTCTTTCCCTTAAACCAAATCAAGAAAAAGAAAGATTAAAAAGAAAAAATGTCACAGATGTTGAGCTCCGTGTTAACATCCGACCTCAATCCTCTAATTTAACCTCGAGAGATTAGGAGCACTAATCCAGAAACAGCCAGAAGAAGAGATAGAGGAAGCAGAACAATGAGGATTTGTGTTGTATTAGTTATTTTTGCCTTCTTATTCAAATGCATATTTTTTTGAGAAGTGAAGTCGTCTGTTTCTACCATCAGAACAGGATGAGGTGAAATTAAAATAAAGATGAGATAAAATGGAGGACAAGTAGCTGAGGTCAGCGAGGGGATTAAAGGAGTGAAACAGCTGTTTGCCAAGCACACAAACAAACAGCCAAAAGCCGACTAAAGTGCTGTATTTGAAGATTGAACTCCCCTTAAATGCTTCAAGCACGAACTGAACTACATGCTGAACTCGCACATCCAACGCATGAAACATTCATGATGAAAAAATACATCCTTAATATTTCAAACTGCTGCAAAGGAGTGCATCACTTGGGCAGAGAAACAGCGCTTTGCCTTGCAGAAGACTGTTTCAGCCCTTCTGCAGAGATGGGTTTTAACCTGGAAAATCAGCATGGTCTCATAGAAGCTCCTATAAACTTTGAAATGAAGCAAATCAGACAGGATTGCACCTACATCTGGAATTCAAGACAGGAGTCAGTTCTGACTGTTCAAGACTGAATAGGACTGATGCTTTTAAATTGCATCATCCCATGGTATATACTATCCATGTATTTAAATAAAATCATTAATATTTAATTTCTATTAAATTTTTAAAGAGTGCCTTAAATACCAGTGGGGCACTTTTAACCACTAAGTGATTTTAAGTGCTTTGGAACAGGAAATTGTGGAATTACCATCTATAGGGATGACCCAAGGAAATTGCCACTGAATACAACTTTCATATCATTTCACAAAACATAATATTTTTTGACTTGTTTAGCATCTGAGTCCATGAATGCATCTGAATTTATTTACTTTCCTGTTTTGCACCTACAAGTACACCTGCAATCAATCCAAATAGTGTAAGTCACTAAAGACACTTGGTGTCACACTTACTCTCGCTCAGAACTAATTGCAAAATTGCTATAAATGCATAATTTGCATCCTTTTGCTTCTGAACCCACCTGTACAGAAGGATAACATGTAATCATTTATTGCATCATTCACATTTTTGTCACTCATTCATCTTTCATTACTTTGTTAGTTTGTTCCAGAAATTGTCCAACTCTTATTTGACTGACAGGAACTGAGGGAAGATCTCTAATAAATCTACATTTTGCACATCAAATCCTTCGCTATTATTGTGTTTTGTTCACTCTCTACTTATATTAGGCAGGTATCCTTAGAAATCCCTTTTTTGGCCCATTCTGTTTAGAAATGGCCTGCAACTTATCTGTCAGATTTCCTTTTATTACATTGACTCTGCAGAGACACGATGATAAAACCCGAAGTTAGAAGTAAAATCCACAGTGAGGCGTCTGTTATTACAGCCTAGGCCTCCATCTGAATCGAACCTTATCTCACATTTATTAAACTGCATTGGCTTTATTGTACCTTAGGTTTGGATTATGAATAAAGGAACACATTATAGGAGAGAGTTTAGTATCTTTATGTTTCTGTTTCATGTTAACAGTAGATGTATATTTATTTGTTTCTTAGGTTTTCTCTAGCAGGTGTTCTTCCAGTATTGGCCCATTTACATCCATATTGTCCATATTTCCAGAAAATCAGGTCCTTTTTTTCTTATTGCCCAAAGCCTTCCCATGGCATAATTCTGCTGCAACTATGTTTTTTTGTTTTGTTTTTCTGTGTTGTTTTTTTTTTTTTTTTTCCACTATACGCAGTTTTACAAGTAGGTTCGTCAACTGAATTCTGGTTGCCTAAGAATAAAAATCTTCTCTGATGGGTTTGATGTGTCACATACACAAAATGAAACATGTTATAGTTTTCTCTCAACCATTGCTTAAATTTGTTTGGGGTACTAAAGTAAATAGGACTGATCTATTCAAATGTTATATTTTTCAGAAGATTACAAGAACAAATGTTGAGGGTTACAAAACATCAGAAGAGAGTGCTATTCTTTTCTTAACACAGGCACAACAATGACCTTCTTCCCTTTGATTAAGCACAGCGATGAATAAAATCCTCAACCTTGGTCACATGTTGGTTTTACTGTCAGAAAAGGTCGTATTTTCTCAGGTTATGCCACTGTTTTCCCCCAAAATGTACCTATTGCTTTCCATATCTCAGTTTTCTGTCTAGAGTCTACTAAGTTTAGAAGATTTAAAAGTGAAAAAAATAAAATAGTTCACCAAGTTCTTATTATCCTGCTTATTCAAGCAAGAAGAGTAAGAAGAAATGAAAGAAATAAGAGGATATGAGGAGAAAGGTGGGTCGTGGAGATGATGGATGGAGATAGAAAGGAAGAAACAGGAGAGAGGAGACAAGTGCTTCCCATCCGAATGGACACTTTGGATAATACAGGGGAGAAAACACAGAAGAAGAGGAACGACAACATCTCCCTGCCTGCGTCCAGCGCTCTTATCTGCTCTCCACACTAAGCGGAGGAAGGGGAGGTGACTCAAGGTGAACTACGAGGAAGACATAATAAAAAAAAGCAGAGGGAGGAGATGGCAGGAGCATGAATAACAGAGAGAGAGAGAGAGAGGGAAGGAATGAGGGAACACTGGAGAAAAAAGGGTAAAAGGAATGAAGAATGACAGGAAAGCGAAATAAATAAAGGTAACAAATTAAAACACACTGCAAGAAAGAAAAAAAAAATATTGGAGTTAACAAGAGAAGTGGGAGAAAGAATATAGAGAACTAAAGAGAGGATGGATGAAAACTGAAAGAAATAAGTCAGGTATGAAAAATGTGAGGTGCTACCCAAAAAAATGGAGAGAGGAAGTCCCCGTCTTAGTCCATAAAACCTCTCTGAGCTCAGCCGACCGCTGCGTCATTTTCTGCCTCAGCGATGGAGAAGTTAACACACACATATCCCCACACACACTCAGTGGGATGCCCTCTGCCCTCGTCACGCTCTGTCCTGCAGGGTCCGGGGATTTTATGACTGGCAAGGATGTTAGTGTGTGCCTCTACAGCTCTATATGTGTATGTGTGTGTATGGGTGTGAGTGAGTGTGTAAGGCAGACAAATATAAAGTAGCAGCCTAAAGGTAAAAAACAGACTTTTATGGCCTGAGTCTGCAGAGTGTGAAATGTTGCCGAAGAGACAAGAAGAGATTTAAACCACGGGGGCGCTAAAAGATGAGATGAAATGAATATATGCACAGGACAAGACGAAAAACAAACTTTAACATTTGTTCCTGTTTTTTATTTTAAGTATGAAACTAAATGTATATTTTCTGGATCTACATTCCGGTTCTCTGACTCCATCTGTTTGTTTTTTTTTACCACTAGAGATTTTTTTTTACTACTAGTTAATCGGTTATTTTGTTTCTTCAACAGTAATGAGCACTTTTCTATCTGTTGGAGAACCAGCCAAAAATATGCTAATTAGTTCAGTTTATTAACAAAAGAAAAAGGAACTGAAGCATCTTTCAAAAAACTCCCAAGAAACTGACTTGCAGTTGGATACTTGGTCATAGCATTTTTCTTTGCACTTTTTTTAAACTACAATCCCCGAAACAAACATTGGTTTAGATAATTTTTGCACTATTACACTAAACAATTGCACATGAAAGAATAATCCCAACATATTAAAGCTAATTTCTGACCATATTTCCTTTACATTCAGATAGGAACAATGAATATGCTGCTTAATCATTTTCCATTTTTTTTATTAATCAGGTGAACAGCCTAGAACTTCTTCCTGCCAGATGCTCTCTAAGCATCATAAAGAGACTCCTGAAAACAACCAACTTTGTATAAACACAAACAGGAAGCTGAGTGCTGCAGGTGATTATGTTCTTTATGTTCCTCTTCCTAAATGATTGAGTCATGTTTGCCTCTCACTCTCTTTCCGGTAGCTGTCACTTCGCTCGCCATCACCTGTCAGTCAGGAAGGAGATGGAGGCGGTTGCCGCGGTGACTGCCAGTGACTGTACACTTGGCAGAAGGTCCTCAAACACACTCCGTCTCCAAGACTCTCCAGAGACTCTGTGCTGACAGGCCCCACTGTCACTTAGCATCTGCTGCGAATTACTGCGCTCTGTTCCTGAAAACGCTGAGCTGCACTGATACTGATGCTGCTGCATCTGGGACTATAACCAGTAGTGTTTCTATACAGGGAGTGCAGAGTTATTTGGGAAATAAACATTATGAAACTATCTGTGTTGTTATCAATACTTTCAGCTGTAATCTTATATTTGGGATGAAGAGCATCATCAACAGACTTTTTCTTCATTTGGACATATTTACATCTTTTTGTGAATATTTAAGTCTATTTAAGGTCCAAAATAGAATATGCTTAACATGATGTAGAAACAAACAAAAAAAAATCTAGACTTTTTGGGCCCAAGTGCTTTTAACAGAAAGAAGCAGAAAAGAATTCTTTCTTCTTGATGATCCCAAGGATTTTTCTGACCCAGTTCTTTGAAAATTCTTGGTCTGGGTGTCCATTTGGTCAGATTTACTCAGAGAAATGCTAATGGGAGACATGAATGAGTCGGGATGTTGGAGCTCTGTAAGGCAGAGCCCTGCTATCCAATAGATGAAGGTATTCAGGTTCTTCTATTAAAGATCTCATTCGTTCAGTCATTATTCACATACATAGCATGGCCACAGATTAGTGTTAAAATATAGATGAGGAAGTAGTTTTGCTTTTTGTTTGAGTTCCTTCCTTACCAAAGCAAACCAGAGCAACACCCACCTTAATGCAGTCAAAGCTCTCATCTATCTATTCATCTCCGGCTCTCCATTGCCATCGCTCAGGAATAGCATACCATACTGCAACTCATCCAGTTCGAACTGCAGTACTAATTTTAAGCTATGGAAACACAAGTTTAAAGAAGTTCAGAACATTTTTGCAGATAAATACTGAAAACTATACATGGGTGTCCGTTTGTCATCATTGAACTTTTTTCTATTGGTTATATTACCGCGATTCCTCACCTGCAGCCTCTTCTGCTTCATTATAACAATGTTAGGTTCGGGAGTCCCAAGACAAGCCTTCCACCCTCTGTTATTTCTTTTGATTCAGCTGGAGTAAAATCAGACAACACCCTGAACATCAGCAATCTCAGTCAACATCTTACCCTTTTGATAAATCCCCTGTCAGCCAAGCGAGAGGAACCAAATCAGCAGGCATAAATCTGTGTAGCACCCGCTAAAATATCAGCATATTTTTAGATCTCACTGCAGCTTTGCTCTGGGATTCTTATATTATCTTTTATCATATTTTTATGTCTTCACAAGGGCCAGACTTGGAGGCCTTTTTTTTTCTTCCTTATCTCCCCTTACAAAGGAAAGCAGAATCTTAGTATTTTAAAATGAATCTCATTCCAATTACATTTCATTAATAATATATATATACATAAAACAATGGCTGATCTTTTGCCAAGTGTTCAACTTTAAAATTCTTTTGAATATATCAAATACTTAACAGCTTTTTATGTGTAATGTTCATGAATATCATTTCTAAAAACATTGATTCATCGCTAAAAGAGCTATTTATTAATTTCCTTCTGTTTATATTAAGCTTGCCACACTGTTCCCCCTTAGGAAGGAGGTTTTACCATATACTTATTCTGGAATAACAATAAAGCAAATCAGTTTAATCTAACGGGAACTAGAATAAACTAAAGAAGATTGATTCAGTTAGCTAAATTCATTTTAAACGAATTTCTTTGATTTGAACTTAACTAAACCAAATTGAATTTTAATGGATTGATATACAGTTCATACAGCTTAACTCAGTTCTTATGAGGGTTATTTCTGAATGAACAGATGGGCTGTGTTAAATCACATGTGTGTCGTGTAATTTAATGTCAGTACTATAAAAGATGGGAGCTTTAATTAGATCATGTTATCATCCATCCGCAGAACCATAATCATGCTACACATCACCTGAGATTTAGGGACTGAGTGAACTTTTTGAACTCAGCTTCCTCTTCTTTTCCTTACCTACTCAAATACTCAAAAAGTGTCACAGTGAGAACATTGATGGCTGATCAGCACCTGAACTGATAACCTGTCATCTTAGAGTCTGTCTGTGTTTTCCTGTACAGTGATGGCGTTCAGCAGCTTCCCGTACAGAACAGCTGTACAACGCATGACCTCTGACCCTGCCTACAGGTATGTAAGTATGTGGGGGGCTGCAGTCTCCTGCTCTCTGCAGTTACACCACCTGCTCTCATGCACGACCAACATTCATGATAATAAGCTCTCTTGTTCATCATCTCCCCTTTGTTTCGTACTCTTTTCTGAACCCCGTCTCCATGTGTATGCTGTCGACTGGGTTGTTCATCCCTCTGTGTTGCAGCCTGGGGCGGCTTTCCGTTCCAGTTCACTCATGTTTTTTGGAACAGGTGGCATTACAACAAAGACATGAAAAAATATATACACTGAGCACAATCGACCACAAAAAAAAATCTGATTTCTTGATTTTTTTTGTTTGCTTTGCTCTGTATGACACACACAGAAATGAGTTGATGGCCTCGTTGAATATTTTTCGCGGCTCAAAGGCACCCGGCGCCTCGGGGGAACAAGACAATAGACAGACGGGCGAGTGGAAGAAAAGGCTAGGATTCAGCTCCTTCAGGAAAATAGGCTCAAATAAACCCAAGATTATTCTCCTTCTTGACTTCTTCTCCCTTGCATGGTCTTTCTAGTACCACATATATGTTTTGAGGATGCACGTTAGAGAGCTGGGCCAGGAAGTGTTTATGGCCCCTTATTGCGTCAGCGACTGCAGTTAAATCAAACAAACACTTACTCCGCATCTCAGCTCGGCGGATTTTAAGCCTGTAAAATGAAGTGCGTCTATTCTTAGAATCTGTTGTTGGATTAGGAAGTAAGCCCCTTTTCACAAAGCTAGAAAAGCAGAGTAGTTACAAAATTATGTTGCATTACTGCCATCAATTATTCAATTTAGTGGGGCTTTAAATTCAGCTTGTAGGAAATTAATATTTATTTATAACAAAGAGATTTTGATTGCTTTTCTCTGTGGTGCTTTGTTGTGATATTTTAGACTATTGCTGTTTGTTCATAAAATGATTAGTTAGCCTAATTTTATCTGCTATGAGAGAGAAATTGACATTTTCTCAAATGTTCCCTCCTTTCTTTGAACTTCCTTTGCCCATTGGACACAAAACAGCTCTTCAATGCTAGATAAACTAGTAGCGGTTATCAAAGTATTCATTTTGCACCATAAATTCCCAATTTTATCCTTCATCCTTTCTGTCGAAAAACACAACAAAACTAACACATATCCATCCAATAAGCTCATTTGTGTTTTTAAAGATTAATCACATGAGTGATTATATTATCAATGTTATATTACTCTATTTAATTGCATCATTATTTATTAAGTTAAAGATTTCCATGAAACAATACACATCAGTATTCTTTTATTTTATTTATTTTACTAATCTCGGTGTGATTGATTAAGTATTTGTTTTTGCTTTTTTAAGCAAATGTGAAGTATTTAAATCCTTTATTTTTTAAAAAGGGGGATTTTTGAAACCTATGATTTTCACCAGAAATGTAGATTTCTTACCAGCATTCATAACTGGTTAAATATTTTATTAAGATTGCCATATTTAAATTGAGCAATTATAAGGCTGGAAAATATATAATACTCCAAATTAAAAATGTTAAGTAACCAGTATATCAAAATTACTGAAAATAGATTATTCTTTTACTCACAACTCCTTTAAATGGAAACCAAACATAGACCAACGGCGAATTAAAGTAGTTCATACTGAGTGCCTTTTGTTATAAAGTAAATGAAGCACTCACTCTTTAACAAAAGTGTGAATTTACTTCTTGCAGACATGTGGGAGGTATCCCACAATCAAAACACATGTCAACAGGAAGGCTGATTTATCATTTCTGACTGACAGTACATTAACAAAAGTAACATGGAACTCAAATGTCTTCAGCTGTCAAAATTACATTTCAGAGGTTTGTTTGTGGCCTCTGCAGCTGACAGCATCCCCGCCTCAGACGTCTCAACAAACAGCGCTGCTCAACCTGCTCCTGCTAAACTAAAAGAGGTGAAGCAGCTGAGCTCATGTGAACTAAGTTTTAAAGTAACAGCTGGATTCATGCATTTACGTGTGTTTCATCTAAGTCTCCAGTGGAGGTGCTTCTCCAACTGTCAGACGTACATCAACTGTTCTTTTATATGAGCACAAACACACAGTCAGGGTTGAGAAGATCACATTGTGTTGAGTGATGGCCGGGTTTAGGAACATGTGTGATATAGGGAACATTATGTGGGTCTCTGATGGTGTCTGTGTGTGTCACAAAGGCTTCTTTGTTGTTTTCCTCCCTCTTCCAATCTCCTTCATCACTGTGTGCACTCTGAGATGTATGTCCATCTTTTACCTGTTCTAACATGTGGAGAAAGTTGACATTCCTGAGTTGAAATTTCTATGAGGTTACATCCAACCAAGGCTGCTTCCAAACCTCTAATGACAATCCATTACTTTGTTAAAAATGTTTGTTCTTTGAAATGGTTTGAGTGGATCAAGGCTGACAAAATGACGTTGGCTAAAAGCTCTCTGGTTTTACATTTATTAGTCTAAAATGGGTCACAAAGGAATTTCTTCGGCTTTGGAATTCCATCAAACACATGAGAGCCATTATCCACAAATGGAGAAAACATGTGACAGTGGGAGCCTCGCCAGGAGTTACCAGACAAACTAACTGCAGGAGTGACTTAACAATGACTTAACTTGCCTCGGTTTATGTTGATGTCACAGATTTATTTCTTTTACTTTGGTGATCCCTGAAATACAAAGTTTAATAACACGGGACATCTTTAAATAGATATTAAAACCACAAACTGTCTTACACCTTACATTTCCCAGAAAGTAAATATTTAATTTCAAATGTATTGATTTCTTTAAAATCTGCGATGGTGTGCAGGTTTGGAGACGTCAACCTGAGCAGTATATACTGTAACTGGATTTAGTAAACCTGATCTTTCATTAAAGTTATTTATTCAGAGGTTATGTATAAAATCAGAGTAGAATGGAACCGTGAAATGCAGCATCCAGTTCAACTAAAACTCAGCTCTCATTATCTCATTTAAAATAATTGTTGCAGATATCTATTGAAAACATATCTGCATGGTCAGTTTTCACAAAAGAGTGGTCTTTTAACCGCAAAGCCAGTAAAATAGAGTTATACCCATTACATGTATGTAACTCCAAACAATCAGAATATAGAATGACAAATGCAGGACATGCAATCTAAAGCACTTCTACTAAAGCCCAATGAACTCTTTGCTACAGGGTAAAATAAGGAAACTATTGCGGATGAAGCTGGTGGGAGAGACTTTGGCGGCATGGTGGTTTGGCTAACATAGCAGTGTCGCAGTGATTTAGAACATGGGTGGGGAGATCCATGTAAGCTTTATTTCATTATGCATTTCAAAAGCTGTTGATTATTCTACTATTTTATTTTGCTCTTGATTGAGTGTCTGGAGATCTCCGCTTTCAGCAGATTTACTGGTTGGTTGTTTTTTCGAGCCACCTATGAGAGAGAGATTTGTAGTTTTGGGATCTTTTGGGGTGGGAGTGGGGGGGTTGTGTCTGTGGTTTCTTAACTTATGAATTCAAGTTCTTGTAGATTTGACTGTGCTTGAATGAAGAAAAATTTAGCCAAGACTTTGGCATTTCTGTGGAAAGTACATTGGGTATGTTTAAAAAAGTGATCTTACAGTAATGAACTTAGAAATAGAAAAGTCAAACTTGACAAAAATGTGTTTTATGAGTTTGCACCCTATTTAAAAAGTAAATTATACTTAATGTATATCACAGTGGGATGTCTCTGATACATGCCTAAACATGAATAATGTGACATTATCTATCTTTTTTTTCTTTTACCATTTCCTTTCTGTCACGACTGATGATAACTGGTAGCAGTCTATTCTTACTGCTGCTGTTAAATTACAGTAATTTTCTCAGAGGGGTAGGGGGCAGAGCTGCAAGTTGTCCGCCTGATGGGTGCCATTTCCAGTCCATATTCTGACAAAAGGCTGTGCAGCAAAGACAAACAGGAAGTCATCTGTCTGTCAAACTGCAGGGACACATGTTAATCATTAAAATTACCCTTTTTAAATCAGCTATCCACTAGTGTATTATAACTGCAATTTAACCAGCAAATTATAAAGTATTTAGGGTTGCAACAACTCATCAATCACAATGAAAACCAGATTTCCATCTGGTTTTTAAGGGTGTGTCAGGATCGTCATAATTGAAGCTGACTGGATCTACAGATTGAGGAAGGGGAGGGTTCTGTGGTTTTTGGAGGGTTTTTTTTCTCTCTCTCTTATGTCTACATGTCTCAAGGATAGGTAATTATTTTTAAGCCGTTGGCCAGCCAATGTGTCCCTGATTTTTTGGGTTTGGCTCCTTTCAGACATTAGCTGCTGTTCACATTAATTTACCATCCAAATAATGTTTTCACCCACCAGGCATCTATATGTGTAGAAGTTACCAAAATTCTCGGCATGATTTATGAAAATCTTTACCAAGGAACCCAGACGGAAATATTTGCTTTATGGCAAACACTGAGTTTAGCTCTGCGCCTCTGAACCAATGGCGTGAGAAAAAATCTTTAGTGGTTGTGGTGTTAAATTGAAGGCAGCTGTTGTAGCGACTATGCAGATGAGCAATAAAAACAGTTCAGGAAGTTTGGTCTCTTAACAGATTTGGTGGGTTCAACTATTCATCCGAAGTAACTTTAGCTTTGCGAGTCACTTCAGAAGTACATAAAGCTGCAGAAAATGAAATGCTGCATGCACATTTTGTCACATCACAGTCACAAACATAAATGCACTTTATTGGATTTGTATGTGTCTGACATTAAGGTTGTGCATACTTATATGCTGGAATGAAAAGGTCACTCTGACTGATATCAGTTTCCATCTTCCCTCCACCTCCCACATGAAAAGTACTGAAAGTGTGAATGTTAAATGTATGATGCTCAGTGTGTTGCTGAATACAGAGCATCTTGAAATGCTAATATGAAGTCGTACATATATGCAGATATAGTACCAACAATGGAAAATCTGTAGTTTTGCTTTACATTTCTGTCTGTATTTACCTGCTCCATTGGCCCATCAGCTGAAATGTATTCCTAAGGCAACATGCTGCCATCACCATGCTTTAAAGTAGGGATTTCCTGAGCCAGTTGTTTACTCAAAGTGTTTTTGAAGCAGCACAGAATTTTAATGCAGACCTTATCTGCCTGCACTTCTTCAACATGCTTTGGTCTCTCCTATATTGGTCATTGAAAATTCCAGAGATGACATCTGGGTGACTTGTTTCAAGTGTTGAAAAGCATTTCTACTAAACAGATTCTGATACCTGAGCTCTGTAATGTTAAGATCTTGACTTCTTGACCTGTTAATCCTTTCTTTATCTAGTCTGTTAGTTTAAGTGGAATGCCAGTTTCTCCGTAATTGTATGCCATATTCTTTTTTATTTTTGGATTATGGATTATAAAGATTTAAGGCAGATGTTCGAATCTGAACAGTATGACTGCTGTCATACTATGTTTCTTGGTCTTCATGTTGTCTAATTAACATCTGGGAAATTCACCAGACAGCTGGATTTAAACTGAGGATCATCGGTTCTAATGACATTTATTTAACAGTACTTAGTTAAACAGAGATTTTACTTTGGAAAAGGTTTTAAGAGCTGTGCATCATTCATGTGGGGAATGTTGGACAAGTGGTTAGAGCAGTATGTTTATGCTCTGAGAAGGTTGCAAGTACTCAGTTCGATCCCCAAAGCCTGCACTCTTGGTCCCTGAGCAAGACCCTTAATCCCGCACAGCTCTCCGGGCACCACAAAATGGCAGCCAACTGCTCCCCATCATTTTTTTTTTACATAACAAAGACTATACTCAAAGTCCTCAAATCACATATTAATGCCACCCTTTAACCCGCCTGGTTTTGGTGAAAAATTATCTTGCTCAGCAAGTTTTCCATTAAACAACTGATAAGAATGGAGATCTGGAAAAAAAATTATTAGAAACAGCCTGAAGTCTCCTGTCCTTCTCCAAGCAGCCGATTGTGGCCATGATACTAGAGATATGCTGGTTATACAAGAAAAGCAGATACTGGTTTCAAAGAGTGTCCTATGTCTTGATGAAGATGTTTACAGATACTTATCATGTTTTAACTTTTCATGTTCTGAAGTGTTTGTTATCTGCAGCCTCGACTGAGAATGTCTCTGTGAGGTTCATTTCGATCCCCAACTTTAGAACCTGATATACCTACTCTATAAAAAAAGGCATGTGCTGCATTGTATTGAGTGCATTAATACAATGCAGAGTAAATGTAGAGAGTAAATGTAGAGAGTAAAACAAATCCCAAGCTTAGAGTTAATATTAACTGAATGACAGGCAACAAACACACACACACTCTTTTCGTCCAAAGGGCAGAGCTTACCATTGAAGCAGGTATTGTGTTAGATTGAGAGGAAAAAAGCAGCAGATGAACGGGAGTGAGGTCAGTCAGCGCACACACACTGGCCATGTTGCCATAGAAACGGACAAATTGCAAAGTGTAAAAAGCAAGAATGACGCTGTCTGACTGTTAATGTGAAGTTCAGACTGAGGGAGGGGACGTGGAGTGTGTTATTAACCTTTGACCTTCTCAATCCTGGCTGCTAAATAGCTCTTCTTGAGTGATATTTGACCCCAGTGACCTCCACCAGCAGGTCCGGCACCTGCTTGGGGGATGTTTTCATCTCAGATCGGTTTAAAGCCAAGCGAGGGCCTGGCGTTTAGAGTCTGAAGAGACAGCATGTGTGCCGGCAACATACCAGCAGGTAGGCAGGTGTGGGTTTACAGTGACAAACACAAAGGATTAACTGTGTGTCAATGGAGAGAAAACATACTTAACTGGTTTCAGGCAGTTTGTCAAAGATCAGTTGGTTGGCTTGCTTCTATCAACTGGCCATAGGGTCCAGTTTCGTCACGTCTCTCTGTCTTTTTTGTTTGCTTACCAGTTTACCTTGAACTGCTGTTACCTGAACAATAAATACTTTCTCACACATTAAGACTGAATCGATATTGATGGGAATGTGTGAGATAATAAACTGATAAATGTGGGAGTTTGCATTCTGATCTGCTCATAACTCTGAGAAAACAAACATAAGATCCACAATTGAAAGAGCTGTTTTGTTAGGAATGGGTAGAAAAACAGCAAAAGGTTTGGGAGAAACTTGAAACTATCTCAACAGTTTGTTTAATGTTTCTAGATATTAATGGATTTATTTGAGAGTGTCTAAGAAATGACCAAATGTTGTGATTGTTTATTGAAATACATGCTATGTAAACCTAAGCTATGGCTTCCTATGCTTCCTTAATTGTTTATAAAGGAAGGTGATTTTCTATCTTTCCATATCAAGGCGTGAAGCATGAAACAGAAAGAATATAAACCAGATTACGGCCTAGCTGATTATCTCCCCGATCTCAGCCTATATCTTGGATCTACCTCTGTCACAACAACCCCTTGGATCCTTAAACTATGCATTGCGTAAATATACTTCTATTTATCCCAAAAGAGAAGTGGTTAATGATATTATGTCAAAAACATAATGATCATCTTATGCTTATTTTACCAAGGGGAATATTCAACAATGATCTCATTGTTTTGAGATACCAATATCCTAGTCTTGTTTCTTTAGCACAAATCTCATTTATGCAACTTTTTGACTGGTTGGCTTTGCCAAGATAATAGATCAAAGGCATATCTATGATATATCTATATCTGAGACATATCCAACTAGTAATATTTGAAGTTTTAATACTTATTTTTTCAATTAAAATTTTTACATGATGATCTATTTCAGAAATGTTACCTAATGGCTAAGTAAAGCCATTGTGAAAATGATTCCGGTTGTGGGAACAAGCAGGCTTTTTCAGTCGATACCAGATTTATTTTCTAAAACACTATATTATATAAAAACAAGTCATTTTTAAATAGAGGTAGAGGTTTTAACATACACGAATCAACACATATTTTTCATAGTCTTTGTCATATTATTTCTCAAAAATGTCCTGCAAACCAAAAAGAAAGTCTAATGAAAATTCTATCATTTAGCAACTTATTTTTAGTGCAAGCTAAAATAAAAAAATAAATGTAACAGATATCCATCAAATATATTTTCTCTCCATGTCTGAAGGATGGAGTGGAAAATGGGATACTGTACCTTTTTCAACCGTTTGGTCCCTGTTTCAACCAGCCCACCTCAAAAACCCAGTGAATGCACAAAGAGCGTCATAATAGGGTTTTAGCAACATTTTTATTGAAATAAAATCTGCTTTTATCTGTAAAAAACATCATAAAACACTGTACAAAATGTGTAAAACTGCCAACACTGACCAACCAATAAACAGATCCGTGGCGTCGGCTTCATATATACTGAACTTGACTGTGAAATGGCAATGAAAATGAAAACGTGCCTATGGGTGTGTGTACACGTGAGTCTTTGGTTTTGGGCTTCACACGGTGAACAGAACTTTTTAAAAAAGCAGGGATGAACAATGACATGCCCTGGTTAGGCTCACACACATCACACAGTAATGATGCAACGAAAAACAAACAGCAGATGGAAAACCACAAATAAAATAAAAATTGAAACAAACAATTTGACACATCTTTCACATGTATGTACAGGCTGAACATGACTACGACAACATAATGAGATTGTCTCTGTGGGTTTTAAACAGTGCATGTCACAGTTTAGCATTCACAGCAGCCAAGTCCATCAAAGTAAAGTCACGTGACAGCAGTTTGTTACGAGTGCTTGTCACAGTCACGCAATTAGTGACCACCACTTCAGCCCTCGTTTTTTTTTTTTCTTACATTATATAGAAAGGAGCAAGGCACTCTGGGTAAAAAAAAAAAAAAAGGCAAGAGCTCCCAGATAATTACCTGTCATTAATCTGTGCAAACAATTGGCTTTTCCCCCCCAGTGATTGGGAACGCAGCAAAATTAAAAGTAGTATTTCAGCCAACTTGACAGGAAGTGCAAAGATTATGATACGGTTGCATTTAGTCTTAGTGTACCTCCTTCATACTGTAGGGGCTTTTTACAGCCCTGCATCTCTATTCCTATTCTTCTTGCTACCTTTTCTTTTTCTACCTGGCTCCCTGACAAAGCTAGAATTAACTTAAATTGGTCTAAACTGGATGGAAACACTCTGAAGTGCTCCTTAGCCAGTGAGGTTCCTGGCCAAAGAAAGCCTAGAAACAATTATAACCCCCCCAAAAAAAATGATAGAATTCACTTTCTCTCTTTGTCACACTTCAACAAGCTGATCTGGTGATAAAGAGCAGCTTTATACCTTGAGAGTTTAACCATTAAGAGTAAACTCTCCAGAAATAAAAGGAAACGGAACAAAAATCAGACCTAATGAGGTTGTCAGTGTGAATGAAGCCTACAATAGCCACAGGAAGAACTCAAGATTTAAAATACAACAAATCAAGAAAAACAGGCAACTTCCTTCATTTAACCATTTGCAAAAAAAAAGAGAGATGCCAAACACAAGACAAAATAAATTAAAACAAAAAGTATCCCAGCGTAAACCTGCATGGGATTTTCACAAATGAATACCTTTGATCTATTCTTAGATGTTAAAGTAAGATGTCAGGCCCCAACTACACTACTCTAGATATTTGTTTCAATCATAATTTTCCTCCTCCGTTTTTTTCCTGTGGCAATAACCCTTACATTACCTACAATACATTCAAACAGAGATTCTATTAGCTTAAACAATGCTCTGCTAAATATATAAAAAAACACTCCATGTTTTTAAATGATGTATTTTATTTGCTCATTCACATGCTCTACTTGCTTAATATGTTCCGAAGTTTGAAGAAAAAACACCTAGCAATAAGAGAAACAGGAGTGAAAAAGAAAACACATTTGGTTTTAATGCTGTTCAAATGTGTAAAGGGAGTTTTTTCATCAAGGCTCTAACAAAGATTTGGATATTAAGTTTGCACTATTTTCTTCTTACATATCTGATCTTTGGAAATTTCTGGTTATATAACCAAAGTTTAGCATGCATGAAGAAAAGCATAATTGGAGGAGAAACCTTTGAGCAATATATCCAATGTAGTATTGTAAAGGGCCTGAGACTAACAAATGTGGACTGCTTTCCTCATTTTAACATCTGTTTCAGAAAAAAAAGAAAACAAATCCAAAAAAGAAACAACTTAAAAATCCTGTTTTATGTTCACTCTACAAATGTTTGGTCACCAGATTCCGAAAACCCATATTTGGTCAATCCTTAACGTGATCCTTCATATTTTTCCACTGTCCATACTGAACAAAAAAGCAATAATGGAACAAAATGGACATAGTGAACAGAACAAACTTAAAATAACATGAAGAAAGCCATTTAAAAGAGGGATGCTCTGCAAGCGAATCAGTGAGGCTTTGGTGGAATAACACAGTGCCATGTAAGTCCAAGCATGTCTAACACAACTGGCTGGTCCAATAGATGTTTTCCCTGTGGTACATTGTCATGTTTGCATATTCTCCTACCTGTTTGTTGTTGTATTTGGGTGGGTTGCCCTTGTAGCTGTAATCCGAATATTGATCCGATCCTGTGGAGTTGTTGTCGCCTGTCCCAACGAAGGTGTTGGTTGCAGGGAGGTCCTGAACAGCTTGGTGTTTCTTGGAGGCAGAGGGTGATTGTGGTTGTAGCTGAATAGATGGCAAAGGAGAGTTGGACCTGTAGTGACGGCCCAGGTCAGGGCTTCCAGGTGGGTAGTTAAGAGGCAGATGAATTCTGGGGCTGTCGGTGACTTCATCAATAAGGTTAAACTTTAGACCTTTCTGCAGACTGGCCTCCTCATCCTCTTCCAATGGTTTGGTGGGTTTTGGAGCTTTTGGCTTTTTGCTCTTTTTTCCCTTCCCATTTTTTGGACCCTGCTTGGGCGTATAAAGATCCTTACTCTCCTTCTTGCCAGCTTGGTAACCACTCTTAGTATCTTTCTGCAGGTGGTGTCTAATGAACACCACTGCTACAATGACCAGAATTACGACAGCAACACCTGCAAGAATGCCATACATTATATTGGTATGCTGACTGTAGGCGTAGTTCGGGTCTCCTGCAATGTCTCTGTCCAGGGGTGTGTAAAGACTGTGACCAACCAGTGCCTCAATGAGAGACACATTGGATTTGGTTTCATTCACAAACACATGGACTAATGCTGTTGTGTGGCGAGGAGGTTTGCCGCGATCACTGACCCTCACAACAAGTCGGTGAAGCCCATTGTGCTTGCCAGAGAATTCCTTTGCCAGTGTGATCTCACCACTTGTGGGTGAGATTTGGAAAAGGCCGTAAGGGTTTCCTCCCGTGATTGAATAGTACAGCTCAGCATTAGGTCCAGCATCAATGTCCTCTGCTTCAACCACTTCCACGCGTGTTTCTGGAGGTGTGACAGGTGTCAGGTAGGTGTAGGATGAGTTGGATGGTTTGGTAACATAGGGGGCATTGTCATTCTCATCCAGAACATTAATAGTCACTCCAACGTAGGAGGACCGTGGTGGTTCTCCACCGTCCACAGCCTTTAAACGAAAACTGTAGGTGCTTTCTTTTTCACGGTCAAATGAAATGCTTGAGAGGATAGTTCCTGTGCCATTTTGGATCACAAATTTGCCATTATCTGGATCTACAAACAGTGTCACTCTGGAATTCTCTCCTTTATCGGCATCAGTAACAGTCACTACACCAACAGGATTTAGTGGAAGCATGTTCTCAATGACAGAAAAGCTATAGCCATTAAGCATGAATTTGGGTTCATTGTCATTGCGGTCTAAAACATTTACTACCACTGTTGCAGTTCCAGTTTTACTTGGAAGGCCCTTATCAGCAGCTGCAATGTGGAACTCATACCGCTCAACCTCCTCTCGATCCAGTGTATTTTTCACACGGACCTCCCCAGAGTGGGCATCAACTTCAAAAAGCCGGGTAGCTGAGGGCTCAATTATGCTATAAATCATCTCTGCATTGATACCACTATCTGCATCAGTGGCCACAACATCTAGCACCTTGTCCCCTGGCTGGTTACCCTCTGCAAAGTCAACTTCAAGCAATGGCGGTGAAAATGTTGGGGTGTTGTCATTCACGTCTGTGACCTGAACTTTAAGAGAATTGGTGCTTGACAGAGCTGGGTTACCAGAATCCACAGCAACTATTTCAATTCTGTAATCCTTAATACGTTCATAATCCAGGAGAGTAGTTGTTTTCAGGAAGTATTTTCTCTTCCGATCATTGGCTGACTCACTAGCAGGTTGGAGTTCGAATGGGACATCACCAGCAACCACACATGTCACCACAGCATTTTCCCCCTCGTCACTGTCTGACACCTGCACCAGTGCTACTGGCGTACCAACTGGCATGTCTTCTGAGATATTAGCCACACTGTCCTGGTGAATTAGCAACCCAATACCCCGGATCTCTATTGCTGGCGCATTGTCATTTTGGTCCTTGAAAATGATAGTCACTAAGACTTTGGAACTCTTGGGATTAGGTCCACGATCTCTGGCAACAACAAAGAACTTGAGAAAGCTAGTGTCTTCTCTGTCCACCATTCCTTTGACGTAAATGATACCAGTTGAGCGGTCGATTCGCAGAAGCCTCTGGACAGTCTCAGATACTTGATAGAAGCTGTAGTCTATCTCTCCATTTGTTCCAGTGTCAGCATCATTGGCTCTGACCTGCAAACACAAAAAAGTATATTTTTCACCAAAACAAATCAAACATCTTCAGATTAAAAAAATAAATAAATTTAAACTGAAAATAAACATTAATACAATGAAAAAAAATAATCCTTTGCCGTATGTTGGGTCTATTTGGCGTGACATGTCACTATGACCCTTAACACCCCGCATTCTTAATACTAGCTCAGTTATAGTTTTATGAATATTTGGCTTGACTTACAAAGAATCAAAACCATTAGCCATGTACAAAGCGCAGTGTTGAGGGGGCGGAAGTTTCTGCTATGTGGAACCATAATACATTATCAAAGCTGAGTGCACACACCCACACAAAAACATCTAACGCTTGTGCAGCAGGTCACTGGAATCTAATGAGCAGATGAGTGAATGTTAATGTTTCTCTCATTATGAGAAAAGCCCCGTCTCCTCTGGGCCAATCAGGAGAACAGGGTGAACATACCAACATCAGCCACAACCCTGCTTCCCATATCCAAACCTAAGGTAAATTGAGGTAATTAGTCAATTAGAGCGTGGGAGTAGTCAGCAAAATATCACTTAGGTTAAGTTTGTTAGGAAGGCTCTCTGACAACACATCTAATGCTGTTTAATTGTATGTGTTCAATTCCATGGCTGCTATTAAGGGATGTAGCTTGTTGTTAGGTGAAATACATCAGACAAGTTTTATAAACATCTAAGGGAATGCTAACTCAGCAGTCCTTCAGCCTTTACCTGGAACCTACAGTGATGTAATTAAGATTTTAAAATCCTTAGATCAATTAATTACTTTAAAGCATTTGTGAATATGAGCCAAAGTTGCACTCACCTAAAATAATCTTTTAAAAAGTCCTTAAAAGGAAAAGAAATGTGCCAATGGGATAGGATTATTTGAGGATTGTAACATTGATAATAAAATTCGAATTTGGGCCAAGGACACAAAAATCAATTTATAATTCCAACAGCAAGAGGAACATTTTCATGGGCCTTTCAGTTTGAGACGAAACCACTGCCTTATCTAAAGGATAATCACAACTTTGAATTTAGAAGATTAATAAAGACGGGAAGGCAGGCTTTGGGCAAGGTTATTAGAATCCTTCCATCATCTCCAACTTTGTCTATAAGAAAAAAAACATATTTTTTTCCAGTTCAAATCATACTAAATAAAAGGTTCTTCTTTATGGATGTTGATCTGCCTTAATTAATAATTTTTGAGTAGAAATCTAAACATAAAAAATATATTTATATTTATGTTCATGTTGTGACCTGATTTTTTAGATGTTGGTATAAAACTAAACTGTAAAAGTATTTTCTTATAAAAGTAATTTACATTGTGATCGGGTGAGTACTTCTTTATTAAGTGAATCAGCTAATATATGTATTACAATTTTCTAAACTTTGACATTTTTCATTGTGTTCCTCATTCATACATGAAAGTCTTGATTTTATGTACTGGAATGGTATTATGAAGTTAAACTATCTGAAAAAGTCTGAGTAGAACTCATGAATTGCTAAACTATTTTTGCAACAGCTTGCCACATAAAAAATATAACTTTCCTGTTCAATAGTATCAAACACTAGGATATTATCAGCTGACATTGAGCGACAATGAAAGCTCCCAATCCAAGTAAAGGTAGGTAATTTAAGGTAAAAGAAAGCCTAAAACTTAAATTATAATTTTGCCTGCTGATGTTTTTTTTTTTCACCACCAGTGTGCCTTTAAACAGCAGATATCGCCAAACATCAATAAATTATTGACAGCTTTTGAGAGTTGTGTATTTAACGGGGGCGTTGGAAGAGAACAGGGTCTCTTTGATGAAGCAAGAGTCCTTTTGGCTGCTCTCCAAGGCCACTCTGTCCAAGCACACCGCAAGTATAAACACTCTTTATGTCTCGGTTAACAATTATCCAGCAAGGTTAACTGATGTGCTTCAATAAGCCAACCACAATCTCTGCACGTTTTAGGAGATTAGTAATTATCAATAGTATGCTGTTTTTGAAATTAAACTGTCTTAGACCAGTGGCTCTCATACCGGGAAACAATCTAAAGATAATCCTTCAAAGTTCACATTCTATCTGCTTCATTGTTGAGTAAATAACACTATAATTACATGGAAAATCAATACAGACTCTTTAAATTGTTCTGGCTTGCATTCTCTACATTATTAATCAGCACATTCCTAAAGTAATACAGTTGTTTATTGGTCCTTCATGGGAATTCAACTTTTAAACATTAGATATCTTTGTCAATATACTCAGGAGGATTTGGTCCTTAATAAGATCAAGATTTGCACTCTTGATTCTAAGGAGGGAGTGTTTAAGCTAGTTAATTATAAGTGTTAGGACTTGACAAATCAATTTTGAAAATCTTGAATGCCTCCTGTTTAATTTTGGCTTTTTTATTACACTTTTTTAATTAGTTCAAAGTATGTGAGGCATTGTCAATGAACGTAATAAGTTTAAACATGCCAATCAGGTAATAGTGCAAAGTTCGATTTAGAAAGAGGCTCTTGATGGTACCACAACTGACCTGATATGGCATTTAAGGTGATCTTTTTTAGATTTATTAATAAGTTAACTGACTGAAATACCTATTTTCTTAGTTTCACATTAAAGAAACCATGTTAAAAGTTGGCTCAACCTATGCTATGCTCATTTTGAAGACTGAGACGAAGCTTGGGATATGTATGTCCGCATAGCCGGTGGACATTTTGAGCAGGTCAGGGTCGTCTATCATCATTGTCCCGCTGCCTCTATAGACCATCACTTCTCAAATGCACACTAAGTGAAATGAATTCTGGGGCTCTCTGAAATGCAATGAGCCACATCCAGAGCAATAATACCAATAAGCCCCGTGGATAATCTCATGACTGACTCAGATTAAGTCATGCACATCGAGCTGGATGGCTGGCTGGTCGGCCTGTGCTGCAGTCACATGGAAACAGGGAGAGCGCAGGATGACACGGTGAGCTGGGTTTGTCAGGTTTTGTGGAGTTGCCCAACCGGACAGCGGCTTCCTGTTCTGCCAACTGACGCCAACATTACTGACCAGCGCCAGGCCCAGGGCTCAAAGGTGAAGTTGAATCGGTGGTTAATATGTGACTACACACACGATCCCACGCCCTGTTTCACCTCCACTCCGCCATCTGTCTGTACGGATAATTGAGCAGGATATTATGTGCAGTCAGTGTGCCGAGTTGTCCTGCAGCTTTCAGACTTTATCACCAACAAGGCCAAAGGTTTAACTGAAATGTTTGGTGACTGTAGGGAATGCTGGATTGCTTGGCAACAGCAGTAATGCATAGTCAAAACTTTACTTAGTATGAAAAAGTCTGCTAAAGTTTGGTTAAATATAATTCCTGGATATTGGTATTTCAGTAAAAAAAAAAAAAAAACACTTTATGCCTGTTACCACACTACTTTCTCAACTATTTTTTCCCACAGTTATCAAATTGTTTCTATGATGAAAAAAAAAAAAAAACCTAAAAAAAATTTTAATCCAATTATCTGAACCACTGACCTGGAGGAGAAATCCCAGCTGATCCGGGAGCTACAGTATTTACACCAACAGACATCAGGGCCATGATTTATTATTAACAACGTATAAAAAGATGACATATTGGGGAGGTGTTTGAGTCAGTGTGGTGTCTTGAATATTTCAAGCTTTAGACAGTAAGGGAATTCAGGACAGTGTTACCCAAACATATCCATGTTTTCTCTCCCTTTCCACTTTTTGTAAAACTACAGAAATAAAGCCTTCCAAATTAGATTTTTGTTGTACACAACTCGATCTCAATATTTTTTTTTTCTGTGACTATAATTTAATATTACTTATTTTACTGTTATACATCAATTGACACATTCACATATTTCAGGTATTTATGTGCAAAATGCTTGGTGATTATGGCCAACAGCTAATGTAATGTACAAAAAAAGATTTCCAGAAAAAGTAATCTGTATGTACCTGTAGTTGGATTCATTATTGAACAAACCAGAAACAAGTTATCTAAGAGTTTTGTAAGTTGTGCCATGTAATATCTTTCTGAGATTCTCAATTAACAGAAAGGAGATGTCTAAAATAATTTTCATTCACTGACCTGCAACACAGAATGTCCCAGTGGGCTGTTCTCCGGAAGTTCAGCCTCATAGTGATTTCTCTCAAACTTTGGGACATTGTCGTTCTGATCAGTCACTGTGATTCGCAGTAGAGCACTGCTCGCCCTGGGTGGCTTCCCTCCATCCACGACACGAATATTCAGATCATACGAGTCCTTTTTCTCACGATCAAGGTTCCCTAGGACCACCAGCTGTGGCTGCTTTTCCTCCGGGTCAACTTGAAGGTTGAAGAGCCGATCAGCGTCCGGTCCATGTGTCAGGGAGTATTCGGCCACCCCGTTTGAACCAGAGTCCTTGTCTGTTGCCATTGGGATGGGAAAGTAAGCGCCAGCGTAGGTGTTCTCTGGAATAGCCAGGGTAAGGATGGGAGAGGAGAACTGTGGTGTGTTGTCATTGATATCCAGGACCTCAATCAGACCTTCGATCAGCCGTGGTCCAGAGCCGATCCCTTTCACCATGTCAGTGATCGACACCTCAAACTCCAGGAAGCATTTTTCACCAAACAGGTTTTGGCATTCTCTCAGGTGCTCACGGTCGATAGGGACTTCAGTGGTGTAGATTTCCCCGGTTTTGCCGTCCACTCTCAGATATGGGGCACCCACCTCCAGCTTGTATAGATGTCCAGTGTCAGGAAGGCCTTTATCTGCTGCCAGGCTGCCGATCAACGTGTTAGGCGGCTGCTCCTCAGGAACCCGATACAGAACATCGGTAGGCACAGCAAAGCAGGAGACCATCAGCATGGAGGCCAGGAGCCACAGAACTTCCCACTTGAGGATCATCATTTCTCTGCCAGACAGCATCACTCTGAAAAACATAAAGAAAGTAAAAACATCTGTCATCAAAAAATATCAGATAAAATAAATGCAGCAAAGTAAGGTTTTTATTTAAAAGGGATTGTAGGAGTTCTCTATGGAGTTGAGCAGAATGAAAAATATTGTGACCTTGTTTATAACAAATGAGTGAAAACTTTCTTAGCCTCCTGAGACCCTGCGTCCATTCCCAGCATCTTCTAATAGTAACATGAGAATACTACCGGTACACTCATTTGAATGAAAGCAAGATGGCGGGGATCCAAGTAAAAAGCTTCTACAACAACTCTATTAAGAAAAATGGCCAAGTAAAAATCCCAATAATGTTTATGCATCTTAAGCTTCAGAAGAAAAACAGTTTTGCAAAACACAATGTCGGTAAACATAAATTACACATTTGTGGACATCAGGGCTATATTTCGCTATTGATTCTGTCATGTGGTTGGATAAATGTGGGAATATTTAGAAGTTTACAGATATAAATGTTTATTTTAAGTTATATTTGATCAGATCTTTTGATAAGATGAATATAGAAATATTTAAAACTATTCACAAGTGTAAATTGTACTTGCAAGAGGTACATTTTTCAACCAAAAATTAGCTTGCAAGGTACATTAGCCACCTAGATGTGGTATAGATTTAAATCTGAATTTATGAATAATTTTATAATTACAGGGAACAATTGCTGATGGGAATTTTAGACAACTCTAAGGTTGAATATTTATCAGATGGAGATGAAAATGATCCAATTGTGGATGAAAATACTATTGATATGGACCTCTTACATTTGGAACAACCATTGGAAGATTCTGAAGATTAATATTTTCATCCACATTCACCTGAGGAGGATTCTGATGATTATTCACTGCCTGATGCAGCAATGATAATACCGTCAGTGGGAATACGGGTGAACTACCACAATCAGAAGTATGTTAACACAGGCGTAAACAAAGACATGGTGAGCCAGAAACCAAGCCCAGTGAAGAACTTTGAAAAGCTAAACGTGATTATCACTGGAAGTCTGCTTCTTTGGCCCCTAGCCTAGCTCAGTTTCACGGTACAGATGATGACCTGAAAGATGAGCAAGTAGATTGGTGCCACAGGATTATGTGGAGCTGTACATAGACTTGAGGCTGATTAAACTACTTGCCGACTAAAGAAACACAATGTCACTGGCTAAGACTGGGAGATCTCTCAATACGATTAATGAAGGACTTTTATAGATTTAAAGATCAATCTGAAGTTCTTCACCAGTTTGAAACACTAGCAGGTAAAATTAGCTGTAAATGAATGGGTAATTTACCAGACTAAGATGAAGGAATAAAAAGAAGAACTATGACTAAAATAATATGAAATAAACAATAAGAATCTATTCCTTTGAGTCTGTTTTTGATGCTTTCCTCTCATGTAATAAATGCACAACAAAAAATGTAATGTGACCACGTTTTTTATGATGCAGTCCTATTGCAGATCTCAATATTACTTGAAATTAGTTTGATATGGTAATATCAATATTAACTCTGGAGCAGTGGAAAACCACACTTACCACACAATTTAAACTATTGGGAAAAATCTCCATCAAATGTGAAATATGCCAAGAAGATGCTCTGTCCCCCCTGCTGTTCAGCATAGGCCTGAAGCCCACAGCCAAATAATCAACAAGACTGGCTATGGATACTGTCTCAGGGCAGTAAGCCCCCACACTGGAGAAGTGACTCCGATAGATACACAGAGTCCAGAAATGGAGAAAAAGGTACTGAGCTCCTTTAGTTGATATGTTCCATTACGGGCTATGGCTACTTTTCTTTATTTCTCACTCTTTAACTTTTTCCTATCATGGTAAACTTGTAGGAGCAATTAAATCTCTGAACAATTTAATCTCTTGCAGAAATGTAAGATCTCCTACTCAACTTTGTTTCATTAGAACTGTGTGTGACAAGCGCAAGCCTTAAAATAATAAGGTTTTATTTACAGTCAATTTTAGACTGTCTGACCTAGAAGGTCTGTCAGAAAGAAGCAGTCTGAGCCGCTAAATGCAAATGTTTTTGCTTAGAAGTTGACTTCCTCACCCAATGTTCAGTCTGCTACATCTATGCCAGACACTTTTTGATATGAGCTCTTTCTTCCTCTACTTCATCTCTGCACCTTTTTTTTTTCTTGGCAGTAAATCATCAGAGACTTTTTCACAGTGGGAGTATCTTGGCGACGGAGGTTAAGCTTTATTTTTAAAAGTTTTTTATCACTATGTCCTTGATTTGGAAACAGACACATAAATGTTGAGTGCAGAACAGAAATTCACCAACTAATGCCAACAGGTGGTGTCTACGTGGGAAGGAGGGCTTGTGTTTTTCTCTTTGCATTAAGGCTCCTATTGGCAGACTGACATTTAGAGAAGATGTGTTTGTGTGAAGTCATTTTGTGATTACATAAATAAATCAACTCAGTGTTTCAACCAATTCCTTTTTGCAAAAACATAACCGCAAAACTAAAACATTAGAGCATTTCCCAACAAACATCCAACATGACAAGAAATATGTAGATAAGGCCACACGCCATGAATATGTAGAAACCTGAGTAGGTCGCAGTGTAATGAATAAAATAACAAAGTGACCTAAACCAGCATGTAAAAAAATATGGAAATTAGTTTGGAATGAAAAACCTTTTATTATATAAAGACCAGCATATCTTAAAATTCTAGCACCACATTTTTGAATTCAACACACCACATATGAACACATGTGGAGCTCTGTGTGTGCCTCTCTGAGGCGAATACATAGACAAAACTTTAATAAACTGAATAAAAAGCTGACTAACCATGGCCCATCCTTTTTCCATACTACAATATAGACTCCTATGAAGATTTAGCAGCTTCTGAAAAATATCAAACACTTAAAATAAAAGGATTTACAAATAAATCACACAATGTAGTCGAAACGCTTGGTTCTAATTTTACAAAAGTGATACTGCTCCTTGTTGATTGCTTTATATTTTGACAAAGAGCCTAAATGTTATTCTTTATAATCATGTTTTTAATAAGATAGCTCTGCCATTCATTAAACAAGGCTAGATAAGTTAAAAAATTTTGGATTTTATTTGATCTTATGAGTAATGCTTTTTTTTTTACTTCAACTTCTCAGTTATAGACAAGATGTGGGCATCATTACGTTTTTTTTTTTGTGTATAATCTGATTTTTGTCTGGGGTTTTGTTTTTCAACTGAGCCTGTGGACAGACGCCAACATCGACAATTTGTTTACACATCAAACAAGGCGCTTACTCACTAAAAAACTATGACACAGACTGTTAGTAATATCTACATCGAGCTACAAGTGTGTTCAGTTTGAATCTTGTTTCATGTTCATGCAAACCTGAAACGTTAGACATTGGGGCATAATAAGTGTAAAACCAGCCTTTGGCAAACGGAGAGAAAGATCATGTTAAAAAGGCTTTGTGCATACAAACAGTCACAAAAGGTAATAAAACATTAGCTGTGAAGCTGAAAGCGACAAATGTTCGGGGCGTTGTTCCTGTGGGTCCAGCTCAATTGATGCCCAGCTCACTGCTGTGACACACAGATGCCTAATTACCCCTGAAAGACTGTAAATGTGAGTGTGTAAATGTGAGCTTTACAGAGCGAAGTATGTGTGTTTGTTTTCTCACATTTTCCTCCAGAGCTGCAAAAATACCAGAAACCAATGACCCCCCGAACCCTTGACCCTGCGGCATTTTACATGTTGCTGTGGAAACGATGCCGAAACAACCGCATGCACTACCATAGAGCTTATTTGCTGTAATTCATATGCAATAGATTTCTTTGAATTTCTACATGAAAGCACAACCTGCTGCTTATTCTCCAAGGCAGTTTATTTAAAGATGACCTCATGTTTTGCCAGCATGTGCATATAAACCAGGATCAGAAGTAGTGAAGATGTGCTAAAGAAAAACAAATCATGAAATTCAACTTTCAGGATAGACACCTTTACCGGTATCTGTTATGATTCAGATGACTTTTTTTTTCCGTATGGTGTCACATGTTCTCAATATTTATTTTTTCTACAGGTTAAGCCTGGGAAAACCAAAATATGTTTCACATCTTAGAAACCTCTCATAAACCTGAGGAGTAGCTAACACTCGGGATTTCGTAATAAGGACTGGTTTAACTGATTTTAGCTGTTCTGGTTTCAAAACCAGACGTGTTGCAACACACACCTTCTTCTCTTGATTTGGGAGGCAGATGCTAGATATGGCAGTGTTGTCCGACCGGAAAAAACAGTTAAACTCTGTTAAAAAAATGTTCAGTCACCTTTAACTGAAAAGAGAGAAAATGCATTTAAAAAATGACACGCAAAAAAAATCTTTAAATTAAGACAAAATTTATTGGACTCAATTAGAATTTAAATTTTGATTTTATTTTATCTTTTGCTATTGTTGACCAGAAGAAATGGGCATAATGGTTAAGAAAGTTGGCCATGGCAGACTTTAAATAAGCCTAGTAAAATTTATTAAATTGCACAAATCCATAATTATGTGAATGAATTTCAGTTTACTAATATCAAGGCCGGCAAACTCGTTCAAATCCAGGACAGAGATTGGAAAGCGACAAGATCTAGATTTAAAAACTAGTTAACTCAAATCCTCAAGTAAAAACACTGATAAATCAGTCGACTGCCCAGAAGAAACAAAAAGATTTCAACTTTTATGTAGGAATAACTTTTTCATGTATATTTTCCCATAAAACCCTGCTTTTCAGCTGAATCTTACCATACACTCAGAATCTAATGCCAAACAAGTCCACTATTATAAATCCTACATGTTAGTATTTAATCAAGCACTTATTGAAGAAGGTACCGGTAAATATTTTAATTATATAGATTTAAGTATATAGATACCTAACCAAATGCTGATGGTAAAGTCTGACTGACATCAACAGCTGAACTTGTAAACAGAAAAACCCGGAGGTGCTGCTATTGATCATCACCTTCAAAGAAAGCTAAAAAAAACAAAAAAAAGAAACTTAACCTGTAAAAGTAAAAAAAAACTAGAATAAAATAGGCCAAAAACAGCAACTTTAAAGCTTAAGAAAGACAGGCTATATGTTATAATGCACTTCTGCTATAACCATCAGCTTTCTGAATCATTGTTTATTTTTTGACCCTGAGTCGACTGTTTTCATATTCAGCTGCTCTGAAAATGCAAGGCTGTAAACTACAAACACAGATTCAGTCTGCGGAATTTCAGAACTGTTGCGCGCTCCTGTGAAGTTTTATACATATTTAGAAAGCTGTGTTTCTACACCTTCTCCTGTGCAGGCTGACTCTAGACACGTTTCGGTAGCATCTAAATTAAGGTTTTTGTCCAGCCAATGTCCCAGAGGGCTTTCGTAGAAAGCAAATATTACTTTGGGGCATGAGAAAATCTTTTGGTTGAAATGTCAAGAGAATTGGAAGCAAGTTCCTGTTTACGCGTAGAATTTCATGTTTACATGTTTGTTCAAATGTTGTAAAGGCAGACTTCTCCTCGGGGGACAGGACAGGGGTTAGTCAGGGATCATCCAGCTTGTCTTTTTCCCACAGAAAAAGTCAGAAAGCCGCCTCCATGTGTGTTTTTGTATAAGTGGGAGGCCCCCCCGTTTAGATGTTGGGAGTAACATTACCATAAATGAGGACTGTTTGACTCTCGCAGTTGTTTTATCTGCTGCCGAACCCAGTGGAGAGACAAAGACTAACAATAGAAGAGCCAGGGGGACAGAGAGAGGAAAAGGGTGTGTCAGGACGGCAATCATCTGTACATTACAAAGCAGTCAAACGACCCTGATGGCCCCCAGCGGAGTATGGATCTACAAGTCTAAGACCCACCTGATGACACCACAGATGCAGAATTTATCTATGTTTACTCCTAAAGCATGCTTTAAAATTACAATGTAACATATCTATGATTATATCCAAAGTTTATTTAAACTAAAACAAACAAAAGCTACCAGTTCATGCCAAAATGTGTACTAAATAGAGCTTTTAATTCATTTTAAACACTACTTTAATGTTATAATACCTATATCAACTGATCGGTTCATCCTCAATTAAGTCATTCATTTGTAAATAACTCAGTGAAGTGATTTATTTACAAATATTTTTGAAACTTCAGCAACTTCAGATGCCAAAGTAACGTCATGGTTACAACTCCCGGTCTCAGCATGGTTTATCCAGACCCTGGAGAGGTTTGGTAGCTTCTCAGTGTATAAAAATGAGTCTGATGAGAAACTCATTTGAGTAGAAGAAATGGAAAACAAATTAAGTGTACAAAATCTAAGACGAAACTATTTAAAAATGTTTTGTGGCCCTACATGGAGTAGAGGAGGGGGTCAAAACCTCAACGTAGTAGCAGTGCTTTTCTTGATCAGCGCAGACAGATTCAACACTCCACGTAAAACAACCAGTTGCTTAATGTCGCATTTGAACCGATCTAAAAAAAAACTCGCAACAGAAAACCAGGTGAGCCGAAGATGTGAACTTCCCCGCTGTTACTGTTCCTGGTACCGACCCCTGGACCAGACCGGCAGTGTAAATACAGCCCTCATCTAGTCATTTTTAACATGTTCCAGAAGGCTAAAGAGACTCAGGTAGCATTTCAAAACAAGAGCATGAAATCTATAAATAAAAAACAGAAACCAAAACTTTTACTGTAAAAATACTCTAAATCACTTTAAATTCTGTATATTGATAAAACTGAATAGCAGCTCATTTTCAGTAGCAAATGCAAAAACTTAGAGAGGATTCAATAAAAGATAATGCAAGGAACAACAATACCAATGTTAAGTCATCCAGGAAATCTCTGTTAATCAACCTGATCAAATAAATTCTACTGATAAAGGTATAACAAAAATATTTAACCTCAGTACATGGAATTGTAAAACAGTTGCTTCTTCCAGTCAATCCATACTGCTATGCATGCAGCAATTGTCTAAATAAAGATAAAAACAGAGGGAAAAAAAACTCTACAACACCTGATGCTCAGCTAGTGAATCAGCCAGCGTTCCTTCTGGATTGTTCTCCAGTTCTGGATGGTTGACAGAAATCTTCTAACACAAACTGGTTAACTCTACAGCCCAAACTGGATCTGCAACAATCTCAGTGAGTACAAACTAAAGAATCCATCCTGTAATTGTCCCGCCTGTAGGACCGTCCCATTAAGACAAACCTACCTCATCTACATAACAAGAAATCCCACAATTGACTTTAAACATGCCCCACGGCATGCAGAAGCTTTGAACAACTTTTTCTTCCAAAGAAAGACAAAGAGGAGGTTTCAGCATTAGATCTTTCTTTGGAATAAATGAAAAATAACTTGTTTTAAATGTTAACGTCCTTGGAGGAAAAAAAATCTGCTTTATGTGAAATTAACTAGCTGAAAAAGCTATAAATAAATCCCATCCTTTTTCATATAGGGTTATAAGTTAGTTTCTGTTTATTTTAGCTAATTAATGAAGCATTTTTTTTCCTGCAGAAAATCACTTTAAAGTGAAGCTGCGTGAGCGTGACAGAAAGTCATCTGTGTTACACAAAAGCCTGAATAATCCCCGGTGTCGTTTTTAATTGCACTAATGTGCTCGGCAACGCTGTGAGACCAATTACACACCATGAAACTGTGACAACTATTATGGAAGACAATCTGTCACCTCGGAGCAGGTGGCCCCCGGCCAAACTGGAAACCAGTTTTGAAAAAAAAAAAAAAAAAATCTCAAAGGTGAGTGTTTTAAAACCAGGTTATGAACGTCTGTCTCTTTGTGCTGCCAACCTGGATTAAACATCTCTCTTTCACACACACACACACACATGTGGATAATCAAAAGATTCTTTGATGTTTTCAGATCTCAGATGGACAGAATAAGCACTGCGGATGAGATGAGTGTGTGTGGTCCCCTCGCTGTTCAACACAAAGGGTTTCACTCTAATGACTCCATTCAAGACCATTGTTTGATCCAGATTAACACGCGCACACAGGGACGGGGCTGCTGGTGTCTTTCTGACCAAATTTAATTCATCAGGGGTGGAAATCTTTGGAAATGTCACGCTTTGATTTCTAAATTATTCCTGATTCAATGAAAAGGAGTAGAGGCATGAGGAAAAAATCTGTTACTTTTTTCTCCTATACGAAACAATAGAAATAGACTTTAATTACTATTCACAGGTTGCTATGGGGTAATGCAAAGGAATAACATGTATTTATCTTCTGCATTTGAAAGCCTTAATTTGTTGACAAAACCTTCAGATTTGATTAAATGACAAAACCCATAAATCTAAGCAGCATTAAACAGCTTTTGCCGAGGGAAGTTTACATATAACCTTACCTTAAGAGGGTGTCAAATAGTTGGAATATTTAAATAATTGTTTTGGAGCTAAGTATATAAAGACTGCGGTTAGATATATTATAGATATGTAAACTGAAGTTATATTTATCAGATGTAACAATAGTGAGTGTTGTGCTGCAGACAGAAAGCAAAAAAAAAAATAACACTAAAATAATAGTAATAAAAGAGTTCAGCTTTACAGTTAGATAGCGATCTCGTTCATTAGTTACACTTGTTCACGCCTTTAATCCGGATGTAAAGAGGTAAAGAATGCGAGCAATAAAGGCATTGAGTGTCCTCCTGCCATCGCATGACGCCTGTGTCACCGTCTGCAGGAAATTAACACGCTCTGACTCACTGGTTTTAATTGGTTGAATGGTTTCGGTGTTTTATTGTCCTCTATCTGTCTAGCTGAAAGTCCTGCTCCAGGGCGCGGCAGCACAAACGACTTGTAACAGGATCAAATGTGCGTCTCTTTACTGACAGGAGGTTTTAGCCATTGGTCTAACACAACCAGAGCATATAACACACATATGGAACAAAGTGCGGAAAATGTTTTCATGTTAAGTGTTTCAACCTGGATATCATTTGGAGTCCTAATTCCACCTGTTTCCATAACATATTAATGAACTAGAGTGTCTAAGATAATTAGAATGGAAATGAAACACAGAGCCATAACGCCAGGCTCATACTAAACACAGAAAAAATTATTCAAAGGTGGTTTCAACCATGATGTAACGTATATAATATTGTATGTAGACTTTCAAAATATGATAAAACATGTTAAACACTATTCGATATATATGACAGAATAAACAGTTTGAGTCTACATTTATGAACCAAGCAAAATCTAGTTTTCAAAACCCTCTGCTGTCGCATAACAGCAGCTATAGTTAATAAAAACATTTGTTGTTTCCAAACACTGATCCTAAGAGTAAGCACAAATAGTTGCGCAAATTGATTGATTATGGAAACGGTACAATAGAACACTAAACCAGGGAGAGGTTCTATTATTCGGTTAAAAGCTCATTTTATTTTTCTCAAAACTTGACATGACTACTTTACATGATTGAGAAATAATTCAAAATGTTTATTGACGTGTAGTAAGGAAGTAGCTCTCCATTTTTCAAAATAAAAGCAAAGTTAAAATTCTTCTTCTAAATAGAAAACTCTGTGAGAACTCATTTCAAAATCTAACAAAGCTAATATTTAACACCAACAAAACATGGTGAAAACCCAAAATATTCTTCAAGGTGTACAGATTGACTGGGATAGGGTACCAAATATACTTTGGTTCCTGTACTTACTGGTTTTAGGGGAAGACTTGAAAGCAAAGAGAAAATAACTCTTTTGAAGTTAAGAGTCTTTGACAAATTGTCTGTTATGCACTTAGTTTTTTTTTTTTTGGTATGCTGTCTAAGAACTGATTTTATGCTGTCAACAAATTGTAGGAAAAAAAAAATCCTGTTTTGGATGTAATCGAGGAAATGAGTACAAGCCTGAACCTGCTAATAAACCTGAAGATTCAATGAGTGCCATTAAAACATTATTTTATATGTAACTGTATTATTAATCTTGACAAATAATTGCATACAATAATAAAAATTGTATGTATTTTAAAGAAAGAGATTATTACTAAGGAAGATGTGAGTTTTTCTTTGTTTCTTATGGGATTTTCTCTACTTTTTACCTACAGCATACACTATGCTGGCGAAGCTAGGACTGGAAAAACATGAAAAGTAAGTTAGAGTAAGAACAGTCAAAGAGCTTTGAATTGAATTAGAATTCAATTAGTAAAAACAAACTTTTTCTAATTATTTTTTTAAACTTAACTAAGGAGGACACTGGTCCTTATCCTTTCTCACATGTTTTTCTTCTACATGCGTCAATGATTCATACTGCAGCTGAGTCATGTAATATAAACATGCAGTGATGTGTGACAGTGGGAAATGACACCTGGTGCTCAGTGCGCGAGCAGGCCCTGGGTTTGCACTGCCTTTAACCAAGAGGAAAAAATAATCAATCGAGCCTCAACGGCCAGGCTTTCAGCTCCATTTGCAGCCGGAAGCTCAGACGTGTGTCCATCAGTTCAACGGCGAAGCATCTCTGCAGGAGGGGGTTGCATCAGATCAGTAGCATGTTTACCATTCCCTCCAGAGTATTCCTGCTTCTAACAAGAGCAACAGCAATGATGACATCCGATTTTACAAATGTGCCTGATTATGTGTTTGCACATGGAGAGGAGAAAACAAATTGTTGGATGGAGTTTTTCTAGCCCCACCATCAGGTAACATTCCCACTGCGACTCTCTGCTTTATTTCAGAGGAAACGGAGGAGGTGCAGCGTATTTCAGGGCTGACATAAAACCTTAGTGACGTGAACCCACAGCGTTTTTACCCACTGATGCGAGCTGGAAGGGTTGCAGCGGGAGTAATGTGCAGACTGTGGCAGGGGGGCATATCTGCGATTTTTATAATAAAAACACACCGAGAAAAACCCAAATGGAGCTGTCGCCTCCACACTCTTCATCCTAATGGACTCAAAATGAAGCTGAATATGAAGAGTCTCATATGAAACGAGCATCTTTACAGCCACAGCGGAGGCAGTTTTCTCTCAGGAGGAAGCGACGATAAGGCTGCATTTTAAGGCATTTCACGCTCTGGTTGCGGCTTTCGGCTTTGTCTTTCCCAATGACTCCTGAACAGCTCAGTTATTTGCTGCTTTAAGGGAGAAAGTATGGATAGTTTAGACGGCTTCTGACTCTGCTTTTTGATTTGTCTGAACTTTGAATGCGTTTGATTAAAAAAAACAACAAAAAAACAGAACATGACAATTATAATAGAAGATGAAAAAGTATTAAAATTTCAATAAATATCCAGAAATAGGCCTCAAATGGTGAAAGTTTGCAAAAGGGGTTAACATATTTTTCATCAAAGGATTTGATAGTAGATGCTGGAAAACACTAAATATCTGCCAATCATTTGGCTTATAAACTGTAAACCAGAGTGGATGGAGAGACGATAATGAATATATGTGTATACTTTCAGGTCTGGCACAAGATAACAGCAAAAAAACTGATGCTTGAGATTATTCCGAAGTGCTTTAGTCAAAAGAAAAGAAAAATATTTCTAGATTTGCAGACAGTATTTCTTCACATAGAGTAAGATTTATGCTTTTCAATTATATTCTCCATCAGCAGCAGGAGTTTGCATACTTTAAAGGAGGATGTTTTTTCTTTCTTATGTCTAAACATTGATCTGAAATCTAAGAGTTTCGGTTGAAAAACGGACCAGATGCTTTTCCTCACTCCTTCCATTTCAAATGAAATTCACTCATTGTTATGAGATATTTCCCCAAATATCTTCTCTAACTGGATTTTGAGATGCCAGAAACATTACTCATGGTTTACACATCCTCTGTCGACACCAGACCAGTCCAACCGGTTGTTTCGGTTAAATGTAACCCAAACAGAACAACTTCTGTTTTCTGAGATTGATTTTATTTAGAGTTTTCTTGTTTTGTTTTTTTCCCCCCGAACCAGAAAAAAGGCAAACCTGCCGTGACATCTCTGTAATCTAAAGCGTGATAGCTTCTATTTGCTGTCAACCAGAAAAAAAGGGTGTGTGCGTGTGTGTGTTTTTTTTTTTTTTCCAGAGCTTTTATCTGACAGACCAAACCAATTTCCACACTTCAAGCTCCCAGTTTAATGGCACCCATTAACCACAACGCTCCCTTAAATCTACGATTTTCATGCAAACACGTAGAGAACGGACTGCTCAACCTGTTTCTGCATCACTCTTTCTCCTCGATCCAACTTGCAGAGCCAAAGGAATCAGCATGACGCTGTTTAAGTGGACAGAATAGGAACGGCCCACCTCCAAATTAGAGCTTGCTATCCTAACCTTAAACCTCACCCTGCCACAAGACAGTGGCGCGTCGGGAGGAGCTCAAATGATGGCAGGACCATCGTCCAAAACAGCCGCAAACCTCACTGAGAGTATCTTCACATTCACCACGGCTCCAAAGGATTAAATATCAGTTTGCAGCGGCGAATATGGGAAACACAACACAAAGATTGCGGCTTTTTCTGAACCTCAGAGGTTTGTGTGGACCTTCTGTCTCTGTTTTGACAGTTTGCTGGAGGCTGCTAAGGCTGTGTGCATAACTAAAAACATCACTAAGATGTCCAGGTGAGACACTCTGTGTTCAATACTTTAAGAAAAAGCCATCAGATGTTTATTTCTTTAACAGAAGAGCTACAAAAGATGTCAAATAACAATAGCCCTGTGCAATATGGCACACCGTTACATTTTTAACTGCAGTGCATTCACTTGATGCAGGAGTTAATACCCACGCCTAATACAGAATTTAGTTGCCGAGATGGGGACGATGATGGAGAGAAGAAGAAGAGCGGGGAAAATGTGATGCAATCACAATAATGGACAAAATGATTGCAATTTTCTTTTTCTAAATAGTTCCTGATTGAGGAACCCCCACCCCTTCAGCAGCTCCACACTCTCTTGATCTTCATGCACACAGCCCTGCTGGACCAGCTCTACCCCTGCCTGGCCTTGGAGCTGAATCTGAGGATGTTTAAGGATGTGGAGAGAAGTGCCGGAAGCCTGTGTGAAAGATGAAAAAAGGGGGGCTGAGATGAAGGAGGAAACGGGGTCAAAGGTCATGCACAGGAAGGCATAACATCCATGTGAAGGGGTGGGTACCTGGGCAATTTCAAAGGCACCGCAGCTGACGGTAGAGTTCGCTGCCTCTGCTCTCTGTGTGTGCCAGGCAGATGCGCTTTGCATGTAAATATACGACCCCCCCCCCCCCCCCCCCCTCTCTCTCTCTCTCCTTCTCTCTCTATCAGCAATACATACGCCCACCCTCTTTCTTTCTCTCCCTCCAACACAGCAGAGGAGGGGAAAAAAAGGCTGAAGAGACTGAAAACTGGACGCGCAGGATGGACCAGATTCCCAGCAGATGACACACAGCATGTTTCATTGCTTCTCCTCCTCGTCGGCGAAACTGGCCGCCTCTCTTTGCAGAGCAGTAATACAGGTTGGTAAATGTGATGCCACAGGTGCTCTGGGGGCCCCCCTCGGATTTCACAGAGATATGAGCTTCGGTTGGAGTTTATGAGCACCTCTGGTTCTATGGATTATTCAGTTGCATTAAATGAAAAACATAAAACTCCACAAACACAAATACTTAATAAAAAAAAAAAAAGAAAACTAAAAAAAAACATTTTATCTAATTTTTCTTTCTTTTCACTATAGATTTCCTCCAGTCTGAGAAACGTTAAAGCTTGAGGAAGTTGTGCTTTATTACTGAGAGACATGGAGGTAATCCTCAGGACGCAGATCGATACGGATCAATGAGCTCTGTAGTGTAACACACGTAAAATAGCCATCAGAGGAAATTACACGGAGAACATTGAAGCTTTTTTTTTTTCTTTTTTAACAACAAGTGTTTGGGGGGGGAGGGAATAAAAAACAGATCCGTTCCCTGCTGAGTGTCAGTTCTTTAATTAAGGCACAAGTGCGCATTCGGGGCTAAATGGAACAGAAAGTGAGTGCGCGCGGACCGGTGCTGGTAAGTAACGCGTCTTGGACGCACGAGTTGTATTTAGAGAGGTTTATTTGAATCAGAGAACAGGTGAATTATTCAGACTGTAGAGAAGTTCCTACCTGGAAGTGTTACAGCCCTCAGCTCTGAGCGCTCCCATGTCGGAAACAAACGCGCTCTTCCGCTGTATCCAGACGCAGACGCTCCAGGAAAGAGAAAAAATACTTCATAAAAATAAAAAAAAATCCACGAGGTTGTAATAAAACAACCAAATAACTTTTAAAAGGGGGAGGAAACAACCATGACAGACAAGCGATATAAAAGGAAAAGATTCAGATGTGAATCAAAGAATCCAATAGTTATTCCTCCAGTTTCTCTCAGTTTGTGTCAGTCGTGACCAGCGCTCCTCTGAGGCGCAGCCGGACTCACTGACTGACCCCTGAAGGCTGCATCCTCCGCTCACTGAGGGATGATGGACCGGGAGGTTTTGGATGTGGACGCACCACCGGGACGGGAGAAGAATCCCACCCGTTTCTCTCCTCCAAACACTTCAAAAAAAGTGTAAAGAAAAAAAAAAAAAAAAAAAGGTCCGAGTTGATGGTGCGTGTAGCGCAGGTTCGGTCCGGTTCCCTCAGGTCTGGTTCGGGTCCTCACGCGGTCCAGCACGGTGCGGGTCGCGCGGCTGCACCGTGAGTGATGAGAGAGTGGAGTGAATCCAAAGCAGTGCGCTCGCGCTTCTCTCCCTCTCCTCTCTCTCTCTAACGCTCTTACTCCCCCCCCTCCCTCACCCATACACTCATTATACACTCCCCCCCATCACAGTGGAGGAGGAGGAGGCGGAGCGTGCATCCTCTTCATCAACTTCATGGATTTTCCCAAAAAATGTTTCCTTTTTTTCCCCCCTTTCTTTTTTATTATGTGTGATTTGAGGTATATTACGTTCAACTTTACAGTTTATAAACTTTGATAGTGAACACACGCGCTGCCTCAGAGATGGTACCGGACCATCACCTGCCCTGCAACCGCTTTGCCTACATCTCTGTCCGACTGCAGAGAGGAAAGCGAGCCACCGACTCCTGCGCTCTGAGCGCCACCTACAGGCGAGAAGTGGCACAGTCTCCTCCTCCGCTGATGCTCCTGTGGCTTTCAGGCGGAGGAGAGAGAGAGAGAGACAGCAAGATAGAGTGTAAAAAAGCATAATCTGGATATTCTGATGATCGTACCACGAGGCGCAAAGAGGCTGCGCACCAAAGCTGCTTTACTGTGCCGTTGATATCACAAACAACACATATAGATTAATTTTTTTTTTTTCATATGTGCGGGGCCACAGCGCATCTGCTCACAGACTTAATCCAAATGGAGCTTTCAGCTGGAATAAAAACCCTATTATTTAGAATGTAGCCATTCTACCTTTATGGCCTCTCTGACATATTTGCCACTCTCAGGGAATCCCAATAATACAAATTAGAAAATATTTAAAACTAGAACACATGGGTAGTTTTATCCAAATGTAAATAAATTAACTAATTGTTCTGAGGTTAAATAAATGTGTCACTCTTTCTGTTTCTGATATATGAAAAAAGCAAGGTGTGCTAAGATTTGCTCCTAAATCCAATTTAGTTTTTTTTTCTGACAGGGACACTACCAACTGGAAATGACTCTTTCATGTTACAATAAAAAAAGTTTTGGCCTCTTCTATAAATGCTTTTATTCAGCCAAATTGGGTTCTTATTCTAGCATAAGCAGTCTGTTTAAGACCATACCATTACATCTTCAACTCTGCACATTCACTAAGCCACATGTTCTTTTTTAATGGGGTTGTTTAATATTGTATGCACTCTGTGGTTTAGTGAACACGACTGCTGCGTAACCACAGCAAACCTGAAATAAGTTTATGAAAAGATAGCTGAATATTTTGCTAAATGTCATGGGAATGATCAAGATGTTTGTTTGCAAATGTAAAACTATTATCAGTTTGCCCCCGATCCCCAGAGGTTTCTAGCCCTCCATGGATGTCTTTTTTTTCACCCAGACTCTGTCTTAGTGTTAAATAATGACCACTGTCTTAAATAAGTTAAGTTAGCATAACATTGCTTTACCAACCTGTGGTTCTAGAGTTCACATAATGAATATGCTGGTTGATGTCCAAGTCTTGGATGTCTTTATGTGTAATAGCTATTGAAACTCCAACTGCAGTACACGTGAATTTCTTAAACAAAATAAGGTTGGATTTTTATTCTTATAACTTCTGAGACAGAGTTATCACTTTTACTTGTGAAACTTTATTTCCCCTGACCATCCATTATTTTAAGTACTATGTTAAGTCAATGATTGGGGCTGTAGAAATAACATTTATTAGCTGTTAAAAGTTGTTGATTCAACAAAAGATGATAATTTGGAAAATCAGTTCTTTCCATTCAATTTTACATTAATACGCTTATATGAAGTTCCCTATTTTATCAGTTAGCTTTTTACACAGCAAAGATGGGTAAAGATACAAGATTTTTTTCTTACATACAGCTAAATATGGGGGAAAAAAACTGATGCTAAATGTTGAAAAAACAACCTCTTAATCATGTCACATTCTCTGCATCAAACTGACCATATCAATGCTATTTTGTGCACCAATGTTTTTTTTTCTCCCCATGTTTACATTTGATCACTGCTGCACTTTAAGACATTGGAAATGTCATGAGACCTGTACAAAATTAAAGTTTGTCTAAGTTAATTAAATAGCACTACTTTAACATATTTCTAGAAAAGTAAAAAGTAACCATCTAAGAGATTTCGCTTGGTAAGGTTAACAAGTATTTTTTAAAAAGCTACTGTGTTTTACTATTTAAAATGATGTAAGCAGAACAATTATATAAAAGGTATTTTTCACATTTATTTTGCTTTAAAGACTAAAGGGAAGTGATACAAATTTGAAACATGACCCCAGGCCAAAATAAAAACTTTTTTCCAATCATTTTTTATATAAAACATATCAAACCATTTATTACAGTTTCTCATTGATTTATGATAAAACAGGGTGAACAACATTTTTTTACTGTATATTACATTGAACTCACATGTGTCATAGAAGTCTTAGCAGATCAAATTAACATTCAAACAAAAAAAGATTATGTACAGCAAAAAAAAAAAAAAAACTCTTGTGAGACTTGAGCTGTCTGTGTCTGCTGCATTTTAGGGTAAAAAAATGTTAATCTTTATCCTGTACAGTTACTCACAGTCATTGGAGTAGCCAATTATTTTGCTCAAATAACAGTAGTGATATTTTATAGTAATATTACCAAAGTAAAAGTAAAAAGCAATAGCAGGAGAATAAAAGTAAAATAAAACAGATAAAAGTACATTTCAGTCAAGAAAAATATTAGACAAATGCAGCTGAGTAAATGTAGCTAATTACTACTTTTCGGGTTGAGAGGAGGTTTTGGAGGACCCTAATGCACAGATGGAAGGAGGCAGAGATGATTTTTGCTGATTTAATGCAATTCCAAAGATATCAAAAACAAAGTACAAAAATAAAACACAGAAAACAAAAAAAACAAACAAGAAATGTCATGAAAAACACACATGAGGAGTAAAGAAACGACAAGGAAGCGGCAAAGAGTAATTGTTAAATCATGTGAGTTCATGTGTGGGTTTTAGCTGAATCAACTGTATTACTGTTGTCTCATGTTTACTGCAATCAAATGGGTATTGTGCCCATACAGTTTGTGGTTAGTGTGGTGTGGAGTTTAAATTTTCCTGATTTTCAGTTCTTACTTTATTGTACTTTGTTTATGCCTGGTTTAGTTCAATTTCTAGTCTTTAGTAATGCTTTGTACCAGTTTCATTTCTATTAGTATCAGTTGTAATTTTAGACTTTTATGTGTATCACTTGCATACCAGGGGACCTTAGAAAAACAAATAATGTGATTGTAGTATCTGCCTTCTGGTTACCTATGATGGGGCTCTTAGTCTTTATTCATCTCTGCTTTAAGCATCACCTCGCGTGCATCACAGCACGGCTATTATGGCAGGTCTATGCCTACAACCCATCACTGCAGTAATCACCAAAGGACATCTTTTAGGTTACTAATACTATAAATCTTCGGCGCATATTGTTCCAACTTAGTGCTCTGCCAGCTCTCTTCCCATCAGCACATTTCACCACTCAGCGCTTCTTCAGCGCAACTCTTCTGCAATCGTCACATGAGCCTCTTTTGAGAGAAGACTACTCTATTCCTCCCCTCAGGTATGTGTCAGTCTCATCTTCTGTGCTGTCACAGTCTCTCCATCAGTAAGGTCACCACAACATCTCCATCATCAGTTCAGTCTTTATTCATCGGTCTGCTTAATCACACTCAAACATTTACCTTCACTGTCGCCAACCTTTTAATCCTTAGCATCAGAGTCTTCTGCCAGGGCCCCAGCACCACTGAACTTATTTAATTCATGTCAATATATGAGACTGGTTCCACTTGAGATTCCTTTCTGTCCACTGTTGCTGCATGCATGCTTGGTATGAGGGACTGCAGAGTCAATGAGTCCCTGCAATCAGCTGGTTTTCCTCAGATAAAAATTTTTTGACCAATCCAACTATGAACCACTTGGGCGTTCTGTGTGGAGTGCCTTGGGGCGGCATTTGTTGTGGATTGCCAATGAATAAATGAACTGAATTGTATAAAACTTTTAAATAAAAAACAACATGTGATGAATAAAATCAGAAAATATCACTCATATTCAGAAGAATGCAAAATTAAACAAGAGACACCACAAAGCCTTTTTTTTTTATTTTATTTTATTCACTGCATACTCAGTGTGCCATCATTATCTTAACCTTTTGCCCAAGAAGTCTACGGGTAATCATTAAATTATGTTTTGAAGTGTGTCTGTGTCTCTATGTTAAGCATTTTTAACTTCTGAATAGTCCAGAGCTCGCATATAGTCACCCACCCCTCATTCAACCACAGCCCTTGTTTGTTAATTCCAAAACAGAAACAGCCTTGAAGTGGCATTGAGATTCTGCAGCTGTCTCTTATTATTTAACTTCATGCAAAGTTTTCTGAAAATTGTAGTTTCTTCAGTTCTGTTCTTTAAAATGTTCTTTTCTATTGCTCATTCTGTAAAGGTCTATTGTGTAATGTATTTCTGTGTCACCCTTTTTATTGCAGGAAACTTTTCTTTTACATTATTTGATTCTGCTTTTCTATTTTCTAAAGCTTTCCAATAACTCCATCAACTCCCTTTTTTATGTTAATAGATCTTTATTATTTAATAAAAGTAATGAAACATATTTTATTATAAAGAACTATTCAGTCTCAAATACACCTACACTAAAGTCAGATACAATTACAGGAGAGAGTTCTTAGAATTAGAAAATCAAGGTACTCTGAAAAAATAAACCCACAGATTCCAATTTGAAGACAGTGGTCTGAAGGTCCTATGAAAAATAAAAGCTAAAGAAAACAATAACATGTGAAACAAATTCCCATTAAATTAATTAAACAATTAATAAGGTCAAAGGCTCACAAATTGAAACAGCTGGCTTTTAAATATTTATTTACAAATGAGAAACCAAGTGGGTAGATTCTCTGGAAGCCCTGTTTGCATAAATTACAGTAAGAGAACTGTTCATCATAAAATATATGTTTGTCTCAAAATTACAATACTGATACTTTAAATGGAAACTAGATGAATAAAGTGTAGCTGTCAGGTTGTGTGGAGGTTTCTAGAGGATCCAAATGCAGAGATGGAAGATCCAAAGGAAACAGAATCCAAGTCAAAAACAGAATACAGAAAAACCAAAAACAAGGAGACGTCAGGGAAAACACTTTTGATGTTATAAGATGAGCAGAGGCATCGAGGCGTGTGTGGAGTCTGGCCTAATTTAGGGGAGGAACCAAAATCGATGACAGCCAAAGCCTCGATACCTCCCCACACCACGTGACCGCTTCAGTTCAGCTTGCCCAAGAACTTTGACAGGCACCTAAACAGCCTCAGTATTCATGTACTCAATGAAGATGTGGGAGTTTGTAGGAGAGTTTCAGGATAGAGTTGGATATATTCTAAGAATAGATTGGTTCGAAAAACAACTAATCTAGTTGGTTAAAACTATTTTGGTTAGATTAACCAATTCAATTATAAAAATCTGAACAAGGCCCTGATTACAGTTGTAACATTACTATTAGGTAGTATTGCTTTCTACAGTACAGTTACCATTGCTACTGGTGTCAGCTCTAAGACTTAGACTCACAATCCTTAGGTTGTTGTTTCGTCACTCAGCTTAGTCTTTTGAAAGTTACTATAATACTTTACAAGTATTCTGTCCAATAGAATAGAGTTCAACTTTATTGTCATTACATTGTCAAAAGTACAAAGCAATGAAATTCACTTCTGCATTTAACCCATCCCTTTTGGGAGCAGTGGGCTGCCATTGTGCGGAGCCCAGGGAGCAGTGTGGGGGTTAAGGGTCTTGCTCAGGGAGCCAGAGTGGCAGACCGTGGGAGTGGGGCTTGAACAATTCCCTAACCACTAGGCCACCACTTCACCAGCCACTACTCCAATGTGACCTATTTGTATTGGTCTTTCCTTGTACAAATATAGATTGAGTAGGTTTTGCCAAACTGCCAAATAAGATTGGTTGGTTTTGCCAAAAGATTGGTTGAACACATAACTTCCAACCTGATTAAAACCAAAAACTGAAAAAAAAAACTATTATTTTTGTATAAAAATGAATAACACCTTTCATTTTGCTCATCATTACCCAATTTGCATAAGCTCTTTCACGGTCTCCTTGAGCTTATTTCATTAAAATGGCAGGGTAACATAATGATTTTTCTCTTCTAAGACATTTTACACAGAAAAAAAACTTACAAAAGATTTCATTATACAAACCAATCATTACCAATTTCAAAATAACTTAAATGGGAAGAAAAAACAAGAAAACAATTGGAAAAAAAAAATCACAGATTATATTGCTAACTGTTGTTATGCAAATGCCAAAGAACCAGCAAGCAGTAACTGAAGAGGAGGAGCATAAATGGGAGACTGAACAAAGACTAGGGTAATCAGCAGATTGGGAGCAGGTGTGGACAGAAGAATCAAGAAGGGAGCTAAGAAAAGGAGAGTGACACAGGAGAGCAAAAGAGGGTAAACAAGCATTACATAAGAACACAACAAAAAACAACTAGAAATAACACAAAATGGAAATGAAACCAATGAAAAGTCAAAAAGAAAACGTAAACAGAACCAAAACCATGGCAGTAGCTCTTTCCATGTAGAATCAATGTTTTACGTATATATCCACTAATCCAGGTGGGGTCACAGGGGTGTATCCAACAATTCATAAACTCTGCACACACAATCTAATACTTAATGGAAATTTATAGACACAAATGAAACCGATGTTCATGTTTATAGGAGCAAGCAAAGGTGTCCCATTTAGAAGTCACGATTATATGGTACTGCAAATAATTACCTAAAGACACCAAATGTACACAGTGAGTGAGTGAGTGAGCATTTGGGAAATAACCTTCAGCTGTTGGCTTACACGCTACCGTCTCTGTTGTTGCCACTACCCACACAGTTATTCAGCTGGAAAGAAAAACCTCAGAATTATCTTTTGTCTCCCGACACCCTGGGTTCCTCACCTGAACTTAGAACTTGAATGTACTCAACCATCTTGGGCTGTGTTTTGAATAATCTTTACGTGGCACACATAGATTTTACTGCTCTTAATTACATTTAGGAGAAAATTGAGTTCCGAAACCAATGTTGATACAATGTCACAGGCTGAAGTTTCAGTCTAATTGAGAACCCCAAAGTGTTTTCATTAAGAAGAGAACTTGTCATGGGCTTTCTAAGTTCTCAACACGCAGAAGATGAGAAGTACTTTACCACTATTAGAAATGTCTTGCCATGCTTAACAAAAGTTTTTTTCTTATACAGCAGCAGTTTGTTGTCAAAAGGGGCAGCATTAAAACTAAGGGGGGTGAACAAGCAACGAAAAGTGTAGTTATATGTAAACTGAGTTTTAAAACCCTATTGTTACTCAGCTCATTTATGTAAAATCAATGGCAAGTTGACACCCCTGCTTGTGGCTCAAATATAAAGTCTTGTTTAAGCGCTTTGTGGGTGATTGTAAAATATTTTTACCTGCTCCATGAAGTTAAAAGCTTTTGGGTGGGAGGCAACATACAAAACCTCACTTCCAGGAAAAAACAAAACAAAAATAAAAACAAAACCCAAAACTGGCTTCAGTTTAAGGGTAACAAACGTTGCATTTTGATTTGGTTTAGAAATCAACAGACATGTGGGATGATGAGTTGTTTCAAATCAGTTTAAAATCATGATAAAATTTGATTGCAAAGATCTTGGCCAGCATGATGTATTTAAATGTATGCATTGTACTATATTGATATGTAAACATCAGCTCTTTGAGGCTGCTTAGTACTTAACATTCGCATTAACTCAAATCAGCTAACATCTCTTTAATTATGAGCCTGTGTTAAAAAAAAATCTAAAATATATCTAGGCAGAAGAAAACAGGGAAGTAGAATTAACAAAGCAGCAGTACCACATATGACACAAAACAATAACAAAGCATTTGTTTCCTCCAGTCTCCTTCCTCAGTTTGTTTTCCCTCCTAAACTTTAGACATTCGTCTCTGGAGGAGTTTAAACCTCAGCGGTCAACTCCGTTTCCCAGCATCCATGTCAGAAATTAACCCAGCAGCCTATGTGGAGCCCACCTGATCAGCTGTAATATGACATCAGTATTCTGTGTTCCTCCTCTGTTGCGCTCAAACTAATCATACTCATGGAGTTAGTTAACAGAGTGGAAAGTTCACTTTGTTCAGCTGCAGAAATGATTTCAGGTTACTCTGAAATTGCTGTTGTTGTTTTTTTTTGTTTTTTTTTCCAATTGGCGTAATAAAAGATACAGCAAAATTAAAATGATCAAAAAGTGTTTTTTGTATTTTCAACATGCTTATGTAGTGGATATTGGATTATTTATATTTTAGCTTTTTTATTATTTTTTTTAAATCATATATCAAAAAAGAAAAAACATTTTAAAACAGTCCATAATTTCCCCATTGTGGGACAGTAAAAAATTTTCTATTCTATTCAAAAAGAGAAAAAAGTAAGACTTTTAGAAATATTTGTTTTATTTTATTCTCTGTTTTGTTTTTGAAAGGACACTTTTAGGGTTACCTTTAAAATCCAACCAAAGATATTTTATGCATTGAACCTAAACAAGCAAAAAACACGTTTACAACTGCTGGAAGATTCCAGTATTAGCCCAGCTATAGTTTAAATAGAAATAGACAGTTTAGTTGAGATATGATTTAAATAGTGACTACCTGGTATTTTTTTTTATTTTTAGATTCTCTTCATGCATGTCTTTTTTCGTAAGCAGTATTTTATTTATATATAAACTCTCTGTATTGTCGACGCATTTCAGCAGTTTTATCAACTACCGTATACATAGATAGAAAGTGAAGGTTTTGTGTTCATTGAATTACACATCCAAACATTCTGTTTCCACATTATCTTAGCAGTGAACTAACAGTAATATAATGACAAACACTAAGAAAGAACTAAAAGCATAGATGAAAAAATAGAACATTTTCTTTTTATTATATATTTCTTTGCCACCTTATTTCTTATAGTTGTTGATCAATAGCAGTCTTAAAAAATCTGATGAAATAATAGTTCAGTCAGGTTATCAGTACAGTAAATGTCCTGTTATTAGCTGTTTACATCAAAGGTGGACACACTGATTGTTGTGACATGATATTGCATTGCATCACTGTCAGCGAAAGCTGCTTAAGCTGTTTTGTAAAGGAAGCACATTTCTAAAATATTAACTATATTTCCTAAATGAAAGTAGGAAAAAAAGGGTAATTACTTTCCTTCTACCATACACATCTTCTGCCGTCAGATTGCAGCTGAAGCTTGAATAAGACATCATAGAAAGACGGAGATCATAGAAAGTTGTTCGATATATGGTCATATGTCCTAATCAAAATTAGTATATAATAATACTGTAGGCCAATTTGATGACATCTAGATTATGTGACTGACTAAACTTGCTTGCACATCGCTCTTCAATGTTATTCAGTTTTGGGGCATAAAGAATGAACTCAAATATTTTATTATCCACATACTGCATCATTCCTTTGTTTCCTTTAAACAAAAACAGGAAGTGCTATGCAGTTTAATTCCTTTTAGTTCCAGTTTATTTCATGTTTTGTTGCAATTAAAAAGAGAACACACAGACAGGCAGGCAGGCAGACACCCTGTGAATGGTGTATAAATCGTCTCTGTTAAATGCACTCACCAGCTTCCTTTTTACAGGGGCTGTGGGAAAAGTTGATTCCAGGTTTTAGAAGGACACGTGATCAAAAAAACCCATAGACAGGCTTACACTGTTTAGGAAATGGATTTAATTATTCTGGCAGAAGAACAACAAGATTCATTATAACCCCACAGTCCTCTGCAGATAATCATCATTAATCATCAAAGTAAGAGAAACTGCGCTGTAAAAAAAGTTTCTGCTTCACTGATTTTTAAGAAGTCAACTATGAGGCCCTGAGAGAACTGATGTTAGAAACATCCAATCAGAGTTTCAGCAAAGTTGAACTGCATTAATCCAAGAGTTTCAAAGTGGGGGTATCAGGGGGGCATGGACAATTGGAAAGCAGCTGATAAGGATATTAATTATTAAACTGAATTGTTGAATTATTATTTCTCAACAATGGATGGAGTAGTTCAATGGTACAATATACAAAAGCTAGGCACCAAAATAGGCGACCCCGAATGAGAAATTTAAGAAATGATTTGTAATTTCAGCTCACAAATGAGTCATTTGACGGCACAACTATTAAAAGTTTCCCTCCGGACGTCGGCAGGCCTCACGGTTTAACCATTCAAATGTGTACTCTTGACCCATTTCAGTGCACAATGGACTTCCTAATAGTTCAATCATTTATCATATAACTTTTCCATCAGTGCAAAGTCACTCTGGAAAGAAAAACTTTTTTTATTTGATTTCATGAACTATGGTTGTTTAATCAATTCCAAGTTAATTTACCTTATCTATTTATTTTGATTCATTTTGTTTCTCTGTTTGTCATTGTTTATAAGTTTCCATATCAATTAACTCTTTTATGTTTCATTTCAATGTTCATTGTGTTTTTTTGTCTTTATATAGCTAGAATGACGAAAATGTTTTCATGAAGATAGGTAAGAATTGAGGGATGCCACTTTGAAAATAAAATCTGGGTTTTAAGATAAAAAAACAAACAGTGTTTGCACAGATAACTATGGAAAAGACTTAAAGCATCTTTGACTTACAACTCTCACACAGGCAAGCTGAAATATATGAAGGGCCAGGTGAATACCAGGGCATAGGTAATTAAGAAATGAAAATTAATTTAACCTATAACTTGTTTTTATTAGAGCTAAAATAACTAATAATAAGTAAAATTTTCACCCTTTCCCCCAGGAGAAGGCTAATGATTATATCTGTAATCTGCAGTGGCTACCTGCTGCTAACGAGACAAATTAATTAGACAATGACGGCAAACATCTATTGATATAGATCAGATGGAACTTTATTGATCCCAGAGGGTAAACGGCATGTTGTCGTGACAACAGCAACAGGAATAAAGGGATGAGCAGAGTGAGGGAGCCACAGTGGGGATTCAAACAAAAAACATAAGGCAAAAAAAAGCAAACCAGCAGCACAGTAAGAGAGGAACAAAAGCATAAAAAAGGTAAAGCTTTTACAATAACAGGAATATCTCAAATTGTGAAACAACGACACAACCAGAATTAGCTTAGTTGTGAAAATAGATTAACCTCTGAAGTTTGATTGTTTCAAAAATATCGTTTTTTCTACTGAAAAATGAAGTGTGAACACATAAGCTGTCACTTTATAACTGACTGTTGTGGTATTTCTGTTCCAACCATGATGGTCTTTTCTTAACTTTCTTGGAGGGTGGAAAAGATAATGAGATGAAGCTCGCGAGGATATTTATGGTGCTTACTAGACAGGTAGGAAATGTTGCTGGGAGTTTTTTTTTTCTCTATTTAGCTGGTCTTTATGTTTTCTGATGAAAGTTTTGTCCTGCAACTATAGGTTTTAGGAGCACAGGGGAATTTACCAAACGAAATAGAAAACATTTTTGCAACCCCCCTGCACCTTTGGTTACTATTTCCTTAAAATCCTTTCATAAGATTATAAATAAGGCACAGCATGTGTCTGCTGCCTCTGGTTTCTGCTCTCACCTTCTTCATTCTCTTTGCACTGCACACTGCGTTTCTTGTTTGATAAGCAGATTGAGACTTTGAGTGATGCATGGCTCACCTTTGTTGTGTTTTTCTCTTCAATATAATACTTCTTGACTTTTTCGAGTCTGCTGCTGAAGCTGCCAATACTCACTGCTGCAACTCTCTGGTTTACAGGGGAACTGCTTGTTCCTTCAAACCATGTGAAAGAATCCTATAAATCCTATTCAAGTTATCCTGCACACAGACAGACGGACAGACAAACAAAAACACATAAACTTAACTAAAAACATAACCTCCTTGGTGGGGGTTACTAATACCATACTTTCTTTAAAATATGTGCAACTTTTTATGTATAGCAGAGATCAAGGATCAGATGCATGGCAAAAACACTGAGGAGGACAATTATCGTTTGACAGATTTCACAATTGATTTTGTAGCAGTTTAATTGGATTTTCAAACTTTCCCCCTGAAGAATAGAAGTCTTATAAAAAAAAAGAATACATCAAGAATGACACAGAGATAGAGATTGATTTGTGAATTTTTTTAATGTTTGTCTCTGATGTTCCCCTTGCTGAAATGGACATTGCCATAGATAAGGAACTAATGTGGTATGTACATAAACAGAAGTAAATATTTAGGTCTGCTGGGAGGAAGGATCTGTGATAACTCTCCCTGGTGCATTTCGGGTGCAGCAGTCTGTCACTGAAGGAGCTCTCCAGTTTTGCAGCAGCTTCATGCATGGAGTGGGAAACATTATACACCAGAGATGTTAATTTAGTTAGGATCCATTTGTCTCCCACCTCCTGCACTGAGTCCAGAGGGCATCCAATCACAGAGCTGGCCTTCCTGATCAGCTTATCCAGCTGCTTTCTCTCAGCTACAGATAAGCCACAGGAAGTGGCAGCATGGGGAGTTGATAGAGAAGTCTGCAGTGTAACGGGTGAAGAGGAACAGTGCCTGCACTGTTCCCTGTGGGACTGCAAACCAACCTATCTGAGACACAGCCATGTGCCCTCACATACTGTGGGCAGCCAGTGAGGTAGTCCAGAATCCACTTGGAAATGTGCTGGTCAATTCCTGACAGCTCTGGCTTGTCCCTTAGGAGTCCTGGCTGGATGGTATTGAAAGCACTGGAGAAATCAAAGACCATGATCCTCAAAGTGCTTTCAGATTTCTCTAGGTGAGTCAGAGCTTGGTGCAGGAATAAGATTATGGTATCATCTGCGCCAATCCCAGGATGGTAGGCAAATTGCAGTGGATCCAATGAAGTCTTCACCATGAGGTGTAGATCGTGTAAAGCCGGGCGTACTCTGTGCGATTTTTTTCAGTCGTTGCACGCATCTGCTGCTCACACTGTACAGCTAAAAACCACGTTGGACTGAGCTCTGCAGTGAGATGGAGCTGCTCTGTAGCTCTGTATTCTGTATCCAAACAAATAGAAGGGGAATATTAAGCTCACTATAGTGAACTGTGCTGCCTTGGCAATTTGTGCAATTTTGTGCTGAGGGTCCTAGAAAGAAAGGGTGACAACGTATTTGGAAAAAGGACGTGGCTGAGTAGGCGTGCTGCTGCAGTCAGTCAATTTTGCAGACGGAGCTGCATTTCACTCATTTAATCCCTGCCATGATGCTGTGTTTACATCTCAGAGGAGGAATAAAAAGAAGAATCCTTGTTTGCGCATGCGCCCTGAGCGATTTTCCCACGATGGGAAAATCGGAGAAAATCAAACATGTTTGATATTCTCCCGACATCCCGCTTCCTAATCAGGAGGTGGTCGTGAGAGGCTGATCGCTCCTCGTTACCCCCTGTACACTACACGACTCACAATGCACGATCAGGCTGAAAGTTGGCCCGATCAAAAGATTCTTGCACGACTGGAAAATCGCCCGAAAATCGCACAGTGTACGCCGGGCTGTACACTGTTTTGTACACTGTTTGAGAGCCTTCATCAGGTGTGAAGTCAATGCTACAGGCCTGTAGCTGATGAGGTCCTTTGGATGTTTTATCTTTAGCACCGGTACCACACAAGAGTTCTTCCACAGTTGTTGTACTCCTAGCCTCAGGCTTAAGTTGAACATGCGGCACAAGATGCCACACAGTATATCAGAAGCCTGGAGCTGATGCTATCTGGACCCCCAGCCCTTTGCACCTTGATCTTTTGCAACTCATTCCTCACCTGTTTTGTTGAAAACTACAAGATGGCAGGGGAGGGGTTAGGCTGTGTGAT
>NW_015150463.1:1437310-1444522 GCF_000732505.1 Cyprinodon variegatus
TCCCCTGATCCAAAGGATCTCCTCTTTTCTTTCAGAAGTGCCTTTATCTCGTTGTTGATCCATGGTTTGTTATTGAAGAAGTGACAAATCTTTCGGATAGGCACAGTGTTGTCCACACAACAGTTAATGTAATCGGTGATGCAGCCTGTGATACTATTGATGTCCTGTTGATTAGGAGCACAGAGCTCTTCCCACACAGTATTGGAGAAACAGTCCCTGAGAGCTTCTTCTGCTTCCACAGACCATCTCATCGCTGTGCGTTTCATAGCTGATGTTTCTGCACACAAGGGTTTTTTTTTTTTTTTTTTTACACAGGCTGGAGATAAAATTGATTGTGGTCAGAGTTCCCCAGGGGAGGGTGAGGTGATGAGCTGTATGCTTCCTTGGTGTTGGCATACAGTAGATCCAGTGTTTTATTGTCTCCGGTCTGGCAGTTAACATAATTGGGATTGAGATAGCAATGCTATCTTTTTTCCTATATGTCTACATAAAAAAATAAATAACTTTGCTCTCATATGGAAGTGTGACCAACCTGCTGCAGCTCCACTGATGTTTCTCATTTGCACTAATTGAGTATAGTTCAAAGACAAGCAGGAAGACATCAGAGTGTTAACTTTAATTGTGTTGTAACCTTTGTCTTAAATACTATTAACCTTGCTTCTTCTTTAATTTATTCTGATTCACTTGGGCATTTATGCTACTCCTCATCCAGCTACAGTCATCGGTGATAAGTTTCCTGGATAAATATAAAGCTTTACCAAGTGCTACTCCTGTCTGGAACATACCTGTCCGACCAACCGTCATCCTTCCCCCATGTTACTGCACCTACACAAACAAAGATAAAGATAGAGATTAAGTTCACTCCGACTCAACACTTGTCAACCTCCGCTCCCTGTGGGCAAACTCACTTTTCCCTTCGGACTTATTCTCCACCAGCAGTTATGTCCTTCCCTGTGGCTTATATTTTAAGCCATAGCTGCTACCACCTATTAATCTCACCTTGAATTCTCAATGCTTGACCAGAATCCCTCGTCCTTCCTGACCCACGCACCTTTTACTGACTCCTTTAAACTCTTTTATTGACCATGTATTTATTAGACTTGGTAAATCTTTATTTATGTCAGTTATCCATTTAATGAGATGCTATGAACAATAAGACCACACTGCCTTTTAACATGAGCTTTGTTGTTTCCACCACTCCTCAGTACTTCATATTTTTTTATGAGAAAAACCTACATGAGTCATATTCAAATGTTTAAACCGAAAAGGGTCCAATAACTAAACTGCCTAATTTTTTCCTCCCCTCATGTGTTCTTCTTGCTAACAAGTGTTAGTGTGTTCAGCACATAAAGACAATTTCCATCTTACTCTACACTCAGCGGGAGAGTTGCTTTTGTCTGTGATTATTCTTTTCAGGCAGACTTGAAAACCACATATTCCAGCCCATGAAGTGCTAATGTTTACGATTAGACTGTATTATTTTAAAACCAAGTTAATGTGCCATTGTAACAGCTCCTTTCCCCATGCTGTTCATTTAAAATTACGACTTGTCGGAACACAACACACAATCCTCCGTATTAAGTTCAATCAGCTCCCCACTGCTGCCCGTGACGTCACCTTCGTTTGATCCACATCAATAGAGAATGAGGCTGATTGCTGCTGCTCAAACTTTACTGCTCCCTTGTAATGGGACTCATTGGAGGCCTTTTCAACATTTTCTTTTTCATAACAAATGCTGATTGGGGCTTTTTATAATACACAGAGCAAATCACACAGTTGTGCATAACTCTGGCTGCTTCAAAACTAAGAAAAAACTAGCATAAAAATTCAGGAAATCATGAGTTTTAGTTGATTATTGGTCAGGGAAATAAGCTACATTACATTTCTGTTGAGCTCTTCCATTTTAGGGTTATCTTGCTGTTACCATAGAGTATTTCACCATATCCTGGTTAATGCATAAACATTTCTGATACAGGTCAATCCAAAAACTCCACCATTGCTGCTTTCATATAGCTTAAAAAGTTAGCTGCAGTAAAGTCCTGATGATAAAACCAAATGTTCATCTCTAAATTCAGAAACTTTAGCAGTTTGCTGCACTGGAGCATACAGGTGTGTGTCGGTACTATGTCAAAAGGGAAGAACATTAGTGATGACTTTGAACAGCAACTGTTGCGGCCTATGTTTTATGGGAATGTTTATATGGTGCTATTCCACCTACAAGAAGACAGCTGCCAGTTTTCCCATATGTGCATGTCCTGAAAAAATGACCAAAACCCAAGACCTCCGTCATAGATCATTTTTTATCTAAAAGTAGCCAAAAGAGCTTAATTTAGGATTAAAAAGTTACATGTAAATTAGTCAAAATACCACTAAATAATCTTTATATATAAACTCCTACATTACATCTTAAAAGCAGAGTAATGTAGGTGTGGCAGTCTGGGCTTTTTTGCAGCCACAGCAGCTGGGAGTTTAGCAGTCATTATGTTGCCTGAGACTTCCTAAGATTAGCAATGTACTTAAGGTACATTGTGTTTTTAAAGCCACATAAACATTAATTATAGTTATCAGGCAATTCCATAAAAACTGTTCTGCTGGATGTAATACAAACAAAGCAAATGTGGAAGCAGTTTTGAAATGCTCCTCAGAAAGTATTTCATTGCCTGAAATGCTACCTGAACAGCAGATAATACTGATAGGGTGAGGCGTTCCTTGATTGAATACCTCTGTAACCAGGAGTAAAGGCCCTGGCTCAGTCCAAATACCTCAAATTTTATTTCTTGGCTCCTATCCTATACCCTTTCATTGGTCAACGGTAAGACCACTCTCGAGGGTAAGAAAGGAGCTCCTGTGTGCTGTGCGGAATCTGAAAAGCCTTCAATGGGCATCATTAGGCAGCAGATATAGACACATGAATGATGCTTTGTAAATCTGGTAGAACAGCCTTCCATAAAATATTTACAAAAAACAGTTATACAAATATAACAAACAGATAAAGCTCACCTTGAAGAGCACACACCCACACCCCTCCACACACAGATATATAATTTTCTCTGTGTGTATATAACATATTAGTGGATTATTGGATGTCTTTACAGTGCTGTCGGTGGATCAGTTGTTTCCTGACTGAGTAGCAGGTGAGACCAGGTAGACTTGGTAGACATCTTCTCCAACAGAACCATCAGCACTAGCATTCCCAGGGGTTTTCTCTCTCCCCAATAGTCTTATAATATGAACCCAACTATAAAACTCTTGGTTTGCATTTGTCACCACTTCCAAGACAGTGTGTTTATAAAGACATAATAATCCTGTGTAGTTTGTTCTTGTTTGGACTTGTTTTAATTTTGTTAGTCACCTGTCTTTTTCCTTGAAATAATTAGCTTTACAGTTTCAGATTAACATTCGGCCAATAAGACAATAGTTAGACGTTAAGTAAAAAAACAAAAACTAAAAAGAAAAAAAAAGCAGATAGAGGGTTAGCAAAAAATACAGGAAATAAACGGAAGACAATGTTTTAAGGATTGATAATCAAGGTTAGGAGTTGAAAAAGTTTAGAACAATATAGTGTAAATAACCATGTACATTCTGTGGTTAAAATATTGGAACATTTGCTCTTAGGAAACATTACAACTAGACAGTACACATTTCTAATCAGTTTTTTGGAGACCATTATTTTCTGGGAAATGATGGAGGTCACTTTAGCTGGAAAACTGTGGAAATCAATTATTCCTTAAGATAATGGCAATGAATGTATTAGATCCCTATTCTTTCTTTATGCAACTTTCAGAGAGTGGAAAAAAAAAACAACAACTCTCAAACTGGCAATGCTTTGCCTCATTATGGAAATCTAAATTGTTCCGTGTGTAGAAGGTTTTCCATGGAGCAGAATTTATGAAAAAGTTACTTTCTGCTTTTATTTTAAAGTCTAGATACAGATGTGAAGGCAATAAATATGGTGTGCTCTCCAAGGGAAAAACATCTGGAAACGATGTTGAAGCAATGAACGGTTCCGTTTTAATTTTATATTTTCTTTAAAAAAAAATAGATATATTAAAAAACAGCAGAAGAGTGTAATCCATGTATCAGTCATTATTTCATTTCATAAAAAAAAAATACCATTTCACCTTCCATTCTTGGTGAGAAAAGGGTAATCAGTTTTCTGTCGTTTCTTTTTTTATTAACTACTACAAAAACACATATTGCCAATAGTCTCCACCAAAAACATAAAATCCTGAAAACCCAAACCAACATACAAAATTTACACAAAACTCTTTACATCGTGAGAAATATATTTCTTGCTGAAACCATAAATATGGCAGACTGTAATGGTTTAAGCACTCAAGCTTGAGGGACGCAATACTTAGTGTGAACTGCAATCTGTAATATAAATGTAGCTTTCACCTACCTAGCATGTTGCTTTAATCTCTGCATTATTTTTGGAAAATGCTCCCCTCAATTTTATTAAATGCAGAGGTAAAATCTCACAGGACAGTGGAAACAGATCTTAAATGACAGGAATGAGAAAAAAAAATGATACCATGATCCCTTATCCTCATCTCCGTCACTTCCAACAAAAAAGTACAAAGATTTAATATTTAGCTAGTGTATTTGAGTTCCTTCTCTATGCTTCTCTGCACAAGTTGATGCAAATGCAGCGTAACACCGGGAAAAGAGGGGGGATGCGAGCGGGTCTGAAAGTAAAATCATGCTTTATTAAAATTACTTATGCTTTAATGATTATTCTGTGTTGCTTCAGCCATGTCAGATTTAATTACAAAAGATGGTAAACACAAATATTTATTTTTTCTAAGACGATAAAGTAATTTCATTGGCTGTAAATGTAAATCAGGTCAATCATTTGATGGAGTGGGTGATTATTTTTAGTGGCATGTTGAAAAACAAGACCAAAAGATGAAGCTTTGGGCTGTTTCTACAACATTTTTCTTTGCTTCGATCAGCAAGTGGAGATTTGAAAGTGTAAAAGACACTAGCTTGGTGTGAACATAAAACACTCTCCTCAGAACATCTGTTACCATGGCGCCCTTTGAAAAAGTATTGTCCACTAATCACGTGTCCCACCTTTAACATACATCCACAGCATATAATCTGTATAAATTGAGCCTCCCTGAGCATTTTGTGAGACTTTAATAGTGTGTGTGTATGTGTCATCAACCTCTCTCATTAAAGCAGAGACACTAATGTGCTGCCAGCTACAGAAGCTTCTCTTGTCTCAGATGAAATAAAACACACACTCAGAACTACTTAGCATCCGCTGTTGTTGTGTTTCTGAGCTGCGGTTACCATAGTGAAAGCAGGGTCAACCACCAACAGAGGCCTGATTAGCATTAATTAATATTTCTAATTATTCAAGAAGGTTGCAATCACTGCTCTGGTCTGTTTAGCTGTTTAAATTAACTAATTATATTCCCAGATGTCATAGAAAGACTGAACAAACATGAAATTTATCAAACAAAGAGGTCTTTACATAAGGGAAAAGTTACATGAAGATTACTGTAGAAGGCAAAGTGATAATATACATTTGTCATAAAAACAATGGTTACACAACAGATGACTAACTCCTATGTGTATAATATGACTGAAAGAAACGGAAAACATGTAAGCTATGTTTTCTGTCTGTCTGTCTGTCTGTCATATTTAAACATCTTTGTTATAGATTTATATTTAATATTTCCTGTGCACAAATAAGCATTTCATTGCCACAAAATACTTTTTTCTGGGCACCGTATGTCTCTTTTCCTATGGATTTAGTTCTTGAGCTCTATACTTCCGTCCTTCTTATCTGAATCCACTTGATGCATTTGTGGTGAAACAATTCTGGCACATTTTACTACATCCACTTGTAGACTTTTTTATATCCTCAACCCCACCTTGTAATTTTTCTGGTATATTATAAATTTTCACAGCTGGTCATGCAAAGAACTTTTTCAGCTCTATTTACCTTGAAAGGCCAAATCTGATCATCTCTAACCATAATGAGGGGTGAAGAGGGCCAAGGAGGCGGATGACTGCATGTTCTTTTGCATGTGTATTTGTACGGCATGTCATTTAGGAAGTTATTATCATGAAGCTTAAGTGAGAATTCAATCTGGAAGACTCTTATCAGCTTCAACTGAACCACCTGTGATGTCCCTTGTTAAGTTTCAGCCAATCATTGTGGGGCCACACCCCCGAAGCCAATGATCTTTTAAGATCCCCTTAATTTAGCTCTTGGCCTAGCTTCTCTCTCCCCCATGCAAGAGAATTTTATCCCACCTCTGCCAATCTCCTACCTCACTCAGAGTTTTCAATGTTCCACCCACCCTCTGGCTTTTTCCACCACCAGTATCAAGGCCATGAGGCAAAATTACTCTAATTTATTTCCTTGGTTATTTATTCAAGCAAATTTTGATTCTTCTTCTGTGGGGGGATGAGCATCAAATCATTTATTTTATTTATACCAATATCTGCATATCTGCTTCTGTCTCCTTGATCTCCATTGGGCCTAGGCAGATAGCCGCTTACACTTAGCCTGGTTCTGCTGGATTTTTATTCCTGTTAAAAGGGAGTTTTCCCTCTCCACTATTACCATATGCATGGTTGGTGTAAGGGGATTGCTAAGAATCTGAGAGTCCATGCAAACAGCTAGATTTCCTTCGATAGAAAACGTTTGACTAATCTTTCTGTGTTACCTGTATAAATAAATTGAACTGTGTAAGACTTACTAATTACAGCTTCTCTCAGTGTGAGTCTCTCCGGGTTAATCTATATATTTTCACATCATTTAATTTGATTCAAACTATAATAACTGTATTCTCTCTCTCTCTCTCTCGCTCTAAAATATACCAGAAAAAGTGCAGGTAGTGTGGTAATTGTTTAACCACAAGTTCAACAGGTACATTTACATGAGAAGTCTGTGAGTTTGGTGAAAAACAGACATGATTGCCACAAAAAAAAAAAAAAAAAAAATATATATATATATATATAAATATATATACATATATATATATATATACATATGCTATATGGGCATAATGTATTTCATTCTCAATTCCAGTCAGGGGCGTTATATATCGCCCCTGACCAATCTCAAGGCCCTAATTACTCATACATAAGAACTAAGTACATGTTTTATGTAATTTAGGATGCAGATTTCATAAGAGATGATTGGAGATGTTCTACATTAGTTTAATGCATGCTGAACCTTTCAATGCATTT
>NW_015150463.1:1444679-1458409 GCF_000732505.1 Cyprinodon variegatus
TTTTTTGCCATACAAGAGTCTTATAGGCTATATTAAGGGGATGGGGTGGGGGGGATTCCACAAAATATGAATACCATGAGTGGGGGCCCATATCTCATTATCTTGTCCCCTGCCCAGCCAAGGCAGTCAGCTTGCTTGCCCACATATATAAATATAAACGCACACACAACCAAAACGTAAAGCTACTGGGTTGACTGACAGTTCTCTGAGGTGACTTGAGTCATCATATGAAACTGTCAAATTGACAGTGCGTGCTTCTATGCACCAGAGATCCTTGGCAAATATAATTGTTCAGAGTCGGCATGTCAAGATGCTCTGACAGCCTGACACAGGGGTGTGGGCAGGGCACTAGTTTAATCAGGAACCAGAATTTTTGGTGAAAAATATGTGGCACTCTGCATCTGAAGAGAAGGGTCATCTGCTACCTTTCAAAAGTCTAAACTGCTTATTTACATAGCTCCAAATGTATAAGTACAGTATAAAAACCCTTCTAGATTCCTTAAAATCACACATTTTTGTTATCTAAGGTGTTATAAGATGATTTATGTATGTATATTTTCAAACAGAGGAGCACATATGCTTTTTTTTTTTTTTTAACAGGGGCAAACGTGCTCCCAAAAAATAGGATATTAAGGAACACAGAAAAAATTTGACACACCATGAATTTTCTAAAATAGCACAATTTTCTTTTTATTAAAATAAACCCTTGTAATAATTCATGTTTACGAGGCTGTTTTTTCTCAAATGCAGGCTTCTAGTCACAAATGCTGAATTATGTGCCTGCTTCTGCCCTTTGCAGTATGTACAGAACAGAAGGTCGTCCTCAAACTCAAGCCAAGGGAGGAGTTGGATCCAATCTGATTTAAACTTGTAAATCCTGTTAGCAGGGTCATTAAATATCATCAAAACATGAAATAATGAAGCCATGTCTTGTTTATTAACATCTCCCATAAAAAGTTACAAAATTAAGACCACTTATGTTCATAATTAATGCAGATTTTTCAGTCAGTGTTTCTTTTTTTCAAAAAAAAATATAAAAAAGCCTTTTACTTGAAGTTAATCTTTTTTCTTAATTTTGTAAAGATTTATGGTTTTGCTATCTCTTCATCAGAAATACAAATCCTCTTCTGCTAATACTAACAACTGCAGCCTATTGGGTGCATTAGTGCCCCAACGGTTCAGCGGTTTAAACTAGACTTTTCAAATTGCTGACCTGCCACAATGGCTTGTGGATCTACGATTTTATCTGCTACATAAAAAAAAAAAAAAAAATTATATTTGAACAATGGCAGGTCCTAATTTCTACTTCATGTGTCTATCGAAAAGCAAGTAAGACATCAAATCAAATACTTAGTTGGAAAAGTCACGTTTTGACATAATTAAGCTCTTATTTGAGTGAACATGATGCAGTTTCACTAAAACATACCTACTCTTAGGTTTTATGTAATAAACCTTCAATCTCTGTCTTGTCTAGAAAAAATGGTTTTCTTTGTTTGGTTTCTATAACACAGAATAATACCATATTGCTCCAGTAAAACAAATGTGGGCATTTGCTAAAAGGTGTTTCATGGAGAGAAAGTTAGCTTTTACTAAGACTCCCAAATGTCTTAAATGCAGCCTGTGCCACAGCTGGTTGAGGTGTGAGGGGGCATGATGGGAGATGAAGGCCTTTATTGCCTGCAGCCATGTTAGAGACATGTCTGTAGTCCAATTCCCAGGGGCTCTCATTAGAGAAACGCCACTCAGAAAAACCCACCTGCTAACAACCAATGAAATGCTGCCCCACAACCCACACAGTTCCTGCCTACACGATTTGGCGATAACCTGCTCGCTAACAGAGCTCATGCATACACACACCGTTAGAGCTGTGAGGAAGGTTTATTCAGTGTTTTTGCTTGAAGGAGCTAATCCAGTTGGTCAGCAATGAAAAGAAATAAAATCAGACAATTACACTTAGACTGGGGCAGCTCTCCATCACTTATTGTGGTGGGTTTTCTTCACTCTGTGTATTCACACAAATACAATTGTATTATATATGTAGTATGCTAAAGGCAAAACTAGAGAAGCAGCACCAATAAGATACTATTCTCAGAAACTCAATTACTCTTAAGCTACTTTTCCTGTTATTAAGGGTTTTACTTGTAACAATCAATATTTGATATGTAGTCAGGAAGAGAGAGTGAGGGAAAATCAGCACCACAAACCACTTCTGACTCGCTGATGCCTGGAATCTTGATTCCTTGTCAGGGCAAGTAGAACACTGTATTATTGGTATTTTGGGTGATTGAGTGAGTGAGCACTACAGCGAAGTTAGACTTAGACAATCTTTACTGTCATTTTGTAAACACAGAGAGTATACAAAAGGACATTTCATTCAGTACAGTTCTATAAACATTTATATTTCTTAAAGTGCAGCAGTGATAAAATGTAAACATGGTAATCAAAAGTGAACATAAGACTGAGATATGATTTGCAGTTTTTACAACATTCAGTGCTTTTTTTTTCTCCCTGTTTTATTCAAAATTCCGCAGTCTAATGGCAGCTGGGAAGAAGCTGTTGTGGAATCTACTGGACCTGCATCAAATGCTTCGATAGCCTCTTCCTAGAGGGCAGCAGGGAGAACAGTCCATAGTGGGGTTGTGAAGGGTCATTTATAATGTTACGGCCTTGGGACACACAGCGCTGGGATGAAATGTCTTTTATGGAGGGAAGAGGAGCCGCAATCATCTAATCTGCAGTTCTCACTACTCTCCTCACTTCCTTCCAGTCTGAGGCGCTGCAGCCTCCACACCACACTGTAAGACAGCTGGTCAGAGCGCTCTCTATTGTGCTTCTGTAGAAGGTCGTGAGGATGGGTGCGGGTAGGTGAGCTCTCCTCATCCTCCTTAGGAAGTACACGCACTTTTGTGCCCTTTTAACCAGTGAGGTGTTGTTTACAATCCAGGTGAGGTTGTCTGTGATGTGCATCCCCAGGAATTTGCAATTTGCAGTGGTGCTGCTGACCACCACTACAGCTGAGCTGTTAATAAGCAGTGGAGCGTGGTTAGGCCGGTTCTTCCTGAAGTCAATGAGGATCTCCTTCGTCTTCTCCACGTTCAGGATCAGGATGTTGTCTCTGGACCAGCCCACCAGCTGCTCCACCTCCTCTCTTTAGTCCTGGTTTTTGTTCTCTATGATGAGTCCCACCACTGTTGTGTTGTCTGCAAACTTCACAATGTGATTGGTGGTGAACCTGGGGATGCAGTCATGTGTCACCAGGGTCAACAGCAGGGGGCTCAGGACGCAGCCCTAAGGGAAGCCTGTGCTTAGGGTGAGGACATCAGAGATGTTCTGTCCGACCCGGACTGATCGAGGTCTGAGTGTGAGGAAGTCTAGCAGACAGTTGCAGAGGGGTGTATTGAAGCCCAGCTGTTCCAGTTTGCGCATCAGATGCTGTGGGAAAGCTGAACTGAAGTCCAGGAACAGCATCCTCCAGTGCTTGTTCTTCTCCTCCAGGTGTGCCAGGCTCAAATGAAGAGCGGAGGAGACAGCGTCCTCAGGAACTTTGTCGTCATGTTTAAGAACTTTTTAGACCTCTCCACTGACTTCCTTTCAAAAGAAACTTTTTTTCCTGTGTTGGAAACTTTGGAAACACAGTAAAAGTACCAATCAAAAGGAGCCTGCAATGAGCCACTTCCACTTATCCACCTAGATTAAAAATTGAGATGTAAAAATATAATTTAATTACACACATAATGTTGTTTCTTTTTTAACTGTTTAAATCAAATAGATCCCTCTCTGTGTATCTCTGCTCTTCAGGTTAATTTTGATAACATACAAGGTTTAATGGAATACTTGAAATTATTATACTTGAGTTTATTTTTAGCTTTAAACAAGTGTTTTGAATCACTTTCTATCTTACCTGTGTTGATATTACTCTCTCTTACAGGCTGAATCGAAGAATTACCAAATATGCAAACTAGTTGATGATGCCATCTAGCGAATTATAGGACAGCCAATAGCGACTTTCCATGACGTATGTTGACAACAGGGTGACTTAATGAGTGAACCACTGCTATCAGTAGATTAGCTTGGAGATGCTAACTTCTACTGAGTAATGGATGTATTAATTTGCACAAATCATTCTAGACAAACCAAACCCTATTTTGCACCCGTGATTAAGTAACAATTATTTGTGGTTGATTCTAGAGTTGGAACTTCCAGTAAGTTGGTAAGAATAGAAACCCTCCCCCACTGAAACCACCCCCTCACCCCACCCACATGTGGGTAGCGCACTTTGGGCCCATGAGGCTAGTGCTCCATAGAAAGGCCCTAGTGCCAAAGTTTATGCAATCTTAAAATGAACAAGTTACCTTTTGCATTATTGGTGAAACAAATACTATTGTGTGTTTTAGGCAGACAGCTTGGTAACTGTTCTTGTCGCAACTTGTTGAGTGTTAGTTTAATTGTTGATTTGATTAGTTTTAACTGGAAGATGAATGTATCTTTTTTTTTACACATTTTTTTCACACTTCCTTCTTTGTGGATTTAAAAATTTTATGTAGGCCTCAAAAATTTCATATAAATGCAAACTTAAACTGGAGTGGGAGCCTTCATGAAAGATACATTCCACTAAGATCCTTAAAAACAACTTTCTCTGACAAAGATAACTCTGACTATAGAAACAATTCAGCAAGCATTTATTCATTTATTTTAATTCAGACATGTCAGAAACTCTTAAATACAGATTATATAATATAATGATATCATTAAATCTTTGCATAAGGTTATCATGCTCCCAGATTTGTACAGAACATATTTTTTATTCTGGACTGTGCCCACTTAATATTTTTTAACATTAATTTTGGACTAGTGTGTAAACAGTACCAAATTTACCAGAAATACCATCCGGTATTTGCATCTGCTTTTGTTCAACTCTATTCGATTTAGGTTAATTTATCCACATGAATAAATTAACACTCACAAAGCCTTTCCAATAAATATAAATCCAACCAATCATGTCTCACCAAAATTACTTCACACACCAAAGAAACTTCCACTACGGCACTGCAAAGACCTCCCAGGAATTTTTCTAAATCTTCTTTCTTTCTTCAATATTGTCGGTTTGCAACTCAACTGCAGACACTATTCAGTGCCTGATGATAGAGGACATTTGCTGTACATCACCATTGTCAATGCCATCATTCCTTTGACAAAAGAACCTTGATGAGAGAATTCCCCAGTTGCAACCTGCCAGTTATGGGAACTTCTCCTCAATGCTGAGGATGTTTTGACAATGGTTAAAGATCCAGAAATACCTGAAGGACAAACTGTGTAAAGGCTACCTCTGTACTCTGTTATCAAATAACAGCCACATGTCAAAACAGTAGTTACTTTATTGAAGTCATGAAGTATTAAGTGAATAATTTGAAATGTCTGATTTTTAGCATATCAATAGTTGTTAATACATTTGGTCTAAACTGAAATGTGCAAATAAGATCTAGAGTCCAGTTAGTATCTGGTTTAAAAAAGGACATTATATAAGTAATTAAGACTGAAGAACAACAATTTTGAGTTGAACGAAAGTATGCAACAATTTTCACATAAAATGTCATATTCTGAATAAAAAAATTATACATTCATAAATGAAATGATGATAATATAGAACATTTTCAAGGTTTTGTTTGGCTTCATACCCACTAGAGTGAGGGTGTTTTATCCACCCAATGTCGGTATTTTACTTTATTTGATACCCCCTCAAAATGTTTTTCCAAAAATATATTTCATACAAGACAAGATATTCATCTTTTACAATTAAAATATTTATTTTCCTTTTGATCAAACGATTTAAATTTTTTTAACAGAAAAATCTAATTTCAATCATCCAACACCTTCTATTCAAAAGTAAACTTGGATGCATTAAGATATTGCAGTCATAGTTTATTTCAAGTATATATATAAGAACTATTTAACGGAAATTAATATTCCTAACCCAAAACATTTAAAAGTTTTCATTACTTTAAAATAGATTTTAGCTAGCCTGGTATAATGTTTGGACAGCCCTGGGCTAGAGCTATTGTAGCATGTAAATAAAGAAGTCACAGCACAAAATATATGTTGGACCAAAACCAACATAATTAAGAATAAATGCAGAAATAACTTAATGTTCAATAAATACTAATTATTGGATAGTTATTTGATAGTTTCCTTTATTTATTTACTGTACTTATTCATTTGTATCTTCATTCATATATTTGTATTTCTTTATTCATTCACTGGTGCTTCACTTCATTCATTCATTTTTACATTTCTGTATGCATGCTTTTGTCATTATGCAAATGAGGGGGGTGTCTGTAGGCTTCCACTTTTACCTACAGACATGTTTCATGGGTATTTAAGGTTCACTTCTGCCACCAAGCTATGTCTACTACCTATTGAATAATGGATAGCTACCATTTGAATAAGGACAACATTTAATTATATTTGAGAGCGATGGGTCTAAAACTAATATATTTTCATTTATCTCTCATAGAAGATGGTAGTTTATCACTTCCCTTTCCTGCTACAATATTAAGTTGGGAGGATACAACAACAAAATGAATGAAAAGTAGAAATGTTGCACTTTGTTGAGTCCATGTTAGTAGATGGGAACACCAGCTCATGCAGGTGTAGACAACATGACTCTTTTATGAATTTATTTAACCCAATACAGAGTTTCCATCTTATGAGCCACTTATACTGTAAACTTTTAGATGCCCAGCTCTCCCTCCTGCATGCCTCCGAGTGCTTTCTAGAATGCTCCAGTGAATTCTTAACAGAAACAAAGACAAAAAGTGACCCCTATAGTGCTCAAAACTTGTGCTAACTTACTTTTTTTTTTAAATGGAAAGAAAGTAATGGAGAGTTGATGGATACAGTTATATCTAATGAATAAACTGTATTAAACTATATTAAACTGTAATAAACAAGAAAAAAACAATGTATGAATCAGAGTTTACCGTATTTTCACGACTATAAGGCGCACTTAAACGTCTTTTTTTTTCCTCAAAATGTGCGGTGCGCCTTATGTGTGTTGTAACTGCGACTTTTGAGACCACCTCATTGAGGAGATGATGAAAGAGTGGCTGAATGTAAGGAGACCAGGTGTTTTTTTTCCACCCCTCACCATCGCTGTTAATATGTAACTCCATGCGTGCCCATCTCACAGCTGATGTGAAAAACATGGGGAAACAAATTAACGCTGTGCTCGCTGTTCAACCGCTCGACATCGGTGTGAACCGGACCCAGCAGGTGCAGCAGAAGCAGCGAGTTTACATGCAAAGTCAATGGTTGACGCGCATATAGGTGCAGCAAAAGGTCCCGCAGCGCGTTTTGGTGCAGCACGTCGGGAGCGTTTAAGCATCTGACGCACCGCCAACGCGCTGCTGCTGCTCGAGATGGAAAAATTGAAGTTTTGCTGCTGGACGCGCCGCATCAACCAATCAGAGAAGCTGATCTGGGAGCTGACAGCGAGACAGACACAGCGCTCTGATGACATATGATATTAAATGAAAAAGGCTGGGTGGATGCGTGGCTGAGGCAGGTGTATGTGAGGAGACCAGGTGGTTTTTTCCACGCATCACCATTGCTGCGTGCCCATCTCACAGCTGATGAGAAAAACATGGTGAATCAAATGGATGCTGTGCTCGCCGTTATCCCGGGGGGTCTGACAAAGGAACTTCAACCGCTCGACATCGGTGTGATGCGGCCGTTCAAAGTAAGGCTGCGAGCGGCGTGGGAGCGATGGATGACAGACGGAGACCACAGTTTCGGGATAAGTGGAAGGCAGCGCCGGGCAAGTTACGCCACCGTTTGAGGATGGATTGTAGATGGACTAACGTGTCTGCTGGCACTGTTGTTCAAGCTTTCGCAAAAGCCGGCATTATTTCTGAGGAGCTGCGCTGCACGGAAAGTGACTCTGACAGCGAAGAAGGGGAAACTGGCATGTCTGATTTAGCGCAGCTGTTTAATTCAGAAACAGAGGATGATGACTTTGATGGGTTTGATTAATACTTTGTAATAAATACATGAATAAAGCACAATCATACTCAGTTTTGCTCCCGCTCTATTTTTCTACCTGAAAACTTAATTCAACAGCAGCCTCTGGGCGGGTCTCCTCCTCTTCAGCTGGCAGGTGTTTTTTCATCTAAATAATCTAAATCTTGCAGCTATATTTGCTGTGATCAGTGGGAATAAAGTAGTTTTAATATGTTTTTAAGTGAGAAAGTCCACCTGAAAACTTAATAATTGCAGTCAGTTCATCCAGATTATCTATTTCTGTCGGAGGCGCTCAGACTCCTACATACCAGCGGTACACCGACAGGAGAAATCCTTTCATCAGCAGCCTCTAGGCCGGGTCGCCTGGGGTTCACCGCGGTGGCTGGCAGGTGTTTTTCATCTAAATAATTTAAACTGCAGGCACCAGGATACCGGCAATAAAATCGAACATATTCCGTCGGCAGGTTTCAAGATTTTAAGTTAATTTAGGAGTGATCACAGCTCTGTCATCTGCGATGTGTCTGTCTCACGGCCAGCTCCCAGGTTTGATTAATACTTTGTAATAAATACATGAATAAAGCACAATCATACTCAGTTTTGCCCCCGCTGTATTTTTAAATACGCAGTAGAGGTATTTAAAGGTAGTAGAGGACATGTACCTGTATATAAAAAACGCGCCCTATAGTCCGGTGCGCCTTATGTGTGTGTTAAATACAGAAATGGGACACATAACTGAGAGTGCCCCTTTTAGTACGGTGCGCCTTATGGTCGTGAAAATACGGTACAGATAATTTGGGTATTTTCAGAATTACACAGAACTGCATTTTTGAACCTACAGTAAAATCATTGTAATGCAGTTCTTCATAAGAAGTAGGCATAATTTTTATCCTGATATTTTAAGATGTGAACTATAAAATATAGAAATGAAAAATTATTTTTTAGACTCTGCAACATGATATGTGTTAATCTGAAAGCTGAAGTTTGTCTTTTCAGGGACATAGTAAAAGAAGGAGCATATATTTCTACAGCCTTTTAAACTCCATTTATTAATCTTTTTCTTTAACAAATAGTCTTATAGAAAATGACTGCAATGAAATTAAAAGGCCAGCACGGATATAGCGAATCTAATATAAAAATAGGAAAATATGTATAAATTGAAAGGGCTATTCATTTCCCCAGCCATTATTTTGAAATCTTCAAAAGTCTTCAGCCCTACTGACCAGCCAGTTAATATATCTCTCAGTGCAATGATTGACTACTATGTTGTTTCGAGAACTATTTCTTCCAGCTCTAGCTGGCAAGAAGCGGAGTAGCCAAGCCTTATTGTGGGAGGAAAAATGATCATATCTTGGTAGAAGAGGAAAATTGCAGGTCTGATGAGGGAAGGGAAGTAAAAATGAGTGAAATGGTGTAGAAGAATAGGGAGGAGGTGATGGAGGGTGGAGAGGTCAGAACTCCTTTCATGTCCATCTTAACTTCAAAGGAGAGATTGATGCCACTTTGATTCCATCAGAAACTCTGCACTGTGAGATGGAGGAAAAGATGCAAAAAGTCCAAACACTGATCATCAATGTACGTGTCAAAGGATTGTTTTGCTCTTTATCTGTGTTTTACTTTTGTTTATCAGAAGAAATCTGTTTAAAAAACACTTATTGATCATTGAATATCCGTTTATAGTAGTTATTCACTTAGTAAAAACTAAAAAAAAACTAAAATCTAGATGCAGACTTAAAGTGTTTGAGAAAAGACTTTAAAGTACTTCTGTTAATTTATAAATCTCAAAACAACCTTTTTGTCTTAGTATCTTTACAGGCCACTATGGTTGCTGGTCTTCTCTGCATCCCTAAGATCAGAGCAGAACTTGGAGAAGCAGTGTTCAGTTTTTATGTTTCAACTAATCTGGAACAAACTTCCAGAAACTGCAAATGCGTATAGTGTTCAAACTGAAATCCCTGTCTGCTTAGAGCATATTTTGCTGCTTTAGGTAAACTTCTAACTGAAAGATAATTCATTTCAGTCTGGAGTTCAACTTTTGTCTACTTTCCTTCATCATACCACTGCATTCTACCATCATTGTAATCATGTAAAGAACTTTGAATTTTCTTGTTGCTGAAATGTGCTATACAAATGAACTTGCTTTGTCTTTCCTTATGTTTCTGTTTTCTCTTATACAGAACTTCACATTTTAGCAGATCACCAAGGCTACCTTTTCAGAAGCCGTAATTACTCCTACCTGCTTTTTGTTGTTTTCCTTTCTTACATTTAATCAAAACAAGTTTCACCGCCAGAAATCAAAGCAAGGACACAGAGAACTTCATTTAGTCGTTATTTCATACAAACACAGCTCTTGATGAGCAGCTCATTCTTTACAACCTTAATCACATTCAGCAGATACCATTTGCAAAAGCCGGAGATGAATAATCTGTAAAAAAGTTAGAAACATTTCTCTAAAATGCATCCAGTCTTATGAATGCACACATGATGATGTCAACTTTATCTGTAGTGAAAAAAGTTTATTTTAATCAGACTACGTCAAATCCTAAATCCTAAAATGTTTGCGTGACATACGAGCACAGCCCACTTTGCAGGTGACAACAAAAATGAATGAATTGATGTATTGTGTTTGATAAACCTCAATATGTTTAGGATTTTATGAAGCTTCAGCAATGGCCTGCTTTTTTGTAGCTCACATTCTTTGTAGTTCATTTTCTGAAGGCTGTAGGAACAATTTGACTGGCACCATCTATGTGTGTTTCTATCACATAATGATGTCTAAAAGGGTAAATGCTGTAATACAACACAGTAGTGCAGACTTGCTTTCTCACACAGAAGCTAAGGGCTGCAATTTGAAGCACAGCATTTGGATTGATCTATAAACTTAAAAATAAAAATTTCAAACAGCAGATTTTTCTCTTTGTTAAGTTTTCCTTTCACCTTTGAAAATTAATATTTTAAGTTTTTATGACATAACATTATCTTAATATTTACCTTTGCTCACCTGTCCCTGGAGGGCTTGAAACCACATCCAGTTTAACATATATCATTTGTCCAAAAAAAAAAAAAAAAAAAAATCAGTGCAGCCTATTAAGGTTACATCAATCTGTCCAGTAGGCTCCAGCAACAAAAAAAGCTTGTTTACATAACCTTCCTTACAACCTAAATATCCAGAACCTTCAACCTTCTCTCCTCTTCTTGTACAGCTGTTTCAATGGAAAAGTAGAACGTGTCATTTTGGCAAAATAATGTGGTGATTTGCTTCTCAGTACTGCAATATTTCACTATTCAGATACATAGTAAATCTCCGAAATTCCATTAACATTTAAGCTTAATTCCTATATATAACATATTTTTAAATGTCCTAACATTTTGACATTTGGCATTCTACTTACTGTATTAGTAACTGTAATAGTGACCATGTTTGAATATTGTTAGAGAAGTAAAGAAAAAACAAACACAAAAATTTAAGTTAGAGACGAATTCTAAGCTGTAAATCAGTTTGAACTCAGACATGACTGAAAAGTTATGCCAGGAGCAAACTAGTCAGAAATGTCCAGTTTTTGCCATGGTAACCAAAAAGTTGTTTTCTTAAAAGAGATAACAGGAGTAAAACTTTAAATCCTAGAACTATGCTGCGCTATGAAAATGTTTCTGCAATCCTAAAAAATACCTTAATATTAGTTGGTAAAAAATTCACAACTGAAAACCATAAATAAGTAACGTAAAAAAAGAACATTTTTACTGTTATGTGTTTGTTATATATTTAGGTCTCTGATAAGATTAAAATGCATACTTGTATATGAGGATTAATCAGATTAAAGAGAGGAATTACAAATTAAATCCTTTCAATGATGAAAAAAAAATTAATTCACATTAAGCCGTACAGTATGAAGTGTTTTGATAAAGATGCTCTGTTTATGTCTGTTTGTGCACATTGATTTAACAATATTACGTCTAATAACCCAAACAACATGCCAATGTAATTTTCATTGTCTTTATTCAGTAGATCATTAAAGTTTAGAGACAATAGAGCAGAAAAGAAAATCCTTATTTCTCTTTTGGTTTCTCTATGCTGGACCAACACATTTATTAAATCAACAGAGCAGGCAGCGTATAGTAATAGATTTCCTTTAATAACTCAGACATTCATCACAAATACATAGCGCCTGAATATGTGTAATTTCCAATTAATTTCAAGGAAACATTCATGAAGTGGAAAGAGATGACAAGCGTTCACACATGAAAACGCACCAAGAAAAGTTGTCATTTGTCAAATTTTATACCATTTTATTCATTTTTGTTTGTCTCTTTCCTTTTATCTGTCATCTAGTGAAATGTGGTAATGATCATTGTATTGATGCTTTCCTACCTGTTTATGCTCACAAACATCATATCTACCTAATCATTATAATTACATTAGGAAGTGAATTGATAGTAATTCTTACTGTTATGGATATTTAATTAAAAACCCATAAAGAAAGAACTGTGATGTTTAATAAAAGCATACAAAGAGTTCTTGGAAATTAATTACAACAGGTAGAAAATATTATTAAAAAGAGCAGCTTTGTTATTCTAACTCATTAAGACAAGTTTTTAACCTAAAAATGCAGCAGAGGGAGAATAGTATATTAGTGTTTTTCCCTGTAACATACTTGGGATATCCAGTCCTCTCCACACTTATACAGAGCTCTTGTTAAGAAACAGTTTTTCATCAAAAAATAATAATGCTACCTTCATTATTACACTTAATTTTTATATATGAAAATTATATGTGACACTTCAGCTTTAAAAATTGGCTTTTATCAAAGAACTGATAACATTTTAGCAATGACTAATAGCAGGGGTCAATTTCTTTTACTGAAAGCTATTCTAATAAAATGGCTACAAAAAACTGTTCCACACTAATGTGTAGTCAAAGTAAAAAAAATAAATAAATTAAAACAACTAAAAGGGAGAAAAAGGGAAGTTTGCTATAGTTAAAAAATAAAGGAATAAAAAGAAACACCTAGCTCACCTTTATAGAACCATAAGAAGGAGTGGCATCTTAGTGTCACAACTACACTGTTAGACTATTTCTGTGAGACAACAAATGTTTAGTGATTCAATAATCTGAAAATAAAGAACCTAGAAATAATCTGACAGAACACAAATCTGATCTACAAAAAATAAATAAATATAAGCTCATCTTTAAATGTCAAATATTTAGGTTAACAACAGTATTAATGTAAGCATGGTAATGTGATAGAGAGGAATAATCTAATGGGGGGTTTTCAGGGTTAATAATCCACCAGTTTATGAATCAGTTCATGTTCCCTCTAAGGGTCAGGGTCGTGAATGCAGAGGCTGCCTCAAAAGAAAACTTTACTTTGGATAAAATCAATCTTATTTTTAAAGTGATGATAAAATCTTTTGTATAATGTCATGACATTAAATTAATTTGTATAGGCAAGACAAGGTTAGCCAAGTCTATATATTGGAACCAAGCAGGAAGACAATTCAAAGGGTTCGATTCCTAGCCTGGGGCCTTTCTGCATGGAGTATCCATGTTCTCCCTCGTGCATGGGTGAGTACTCTCCGGGTACTCTGGCTTTTTCCCACAGTCCAAAAACATGACTGTTAGGTTAACTGCCTTCTCTAAATTCCCCTTAGGTGTGAGTGTGTGCGTGGATGGTTGCTTGTCCTGTTTGTCTCTGTTGTCTTGAGATATATATATATAT
>NW_015150463.1:1458445-1480183 GCF_000732505.1 Cyprinodon variegatus
GAGAGTTTAGATTGGTTTAAAAGAAATGAGCATACAGCTGCAGAGAGATTACCAGTTTTATCCTCCAGCATATTTCTCTAAAACTAAGCAGACTTTGCAGGCTGCTCTCTAGGAGGATTACAATTGTAAATTTGTAGTTATAAAGTCATAAAATTTTCTGGACTCTAATCATGTATTTTTTAACACTACCTTAAACCTCAACACTTGCAGGCTGTAAAGCGGTTTTGATGGATTTTTGATCAAAATCTAAGTAAAAGTAGAGTTTCAACTGTTTGATTTACTTTGGTTGGTACAATTAAAATACATACAACTTTAACTCTAATCTATAATGAATTTTTCCTATAAAAAGAAAAGCTCCCCAATTGTTCACTTTTTATTGTAGCTTTTTTTTTTTTCTAGACAGACAACTTCAATAAACTAGTTAATGATAAATACACTATATAGTATATATGTATTTAGTATTGGGGAGCTACAGTAGGCCTGTTATCCTCTGTGCTATATCCCTGGTGTCTGTGTGCTCCTCGTGTTCTCTGATTGCAGGCTGTGACTGGCAGCTATGTGCCCACAGCTGGAGCTTCTTCAATGCATTCAGGAGGGGCACTCAGAGCAGTGGATCTCCTAAGGGCAGATGTCAGATTGTTCTCAATCTCAGAGAGGTAATCAGGCCTCCTTGTTCCTCATCGCTCTCTAACCTGTGTTCCTCAGCTTATTTTCTCCCCTTGAATGAAGCAACATGTTCTACAGATCAAAGTCCTCACTCTGATTCTTAGTCCCCTGCTTGGTGAACTCATCTTCAGATGCCAATCGAAGAATCTCTTTGCTGCTCTTCTTGCTGGTCGCCAGTGGAACCTATCCTTTAATGAAAAAATGATCTAGAAATAAGTAAATGTTTCTTAAATTAAGTGTATTTACCCTTAATTTGAGTAGGTAAATGAAATAGTATGCCAATGGAATGATTATTTGTACTCTTAAAATAAGATAATTAAATAATATGCACTTTAAATAAGAAAATGCAATTGTGTTTTCTTATTTTAAGTATAAATTGTCTTATTCCATTGGTAAAATGTCTCTTATCTCCTCAATCCGAGAACAAATGCACTCATTTTAAGAAAAAAATTATTTATCTAGATTTTGATTTTTTCCAGTGTTCAACCCTTCTGCAAAACCAGAGCCACAACCATCTGCCTGTCCATCCTAAAATTCTTGACCACTTAGGATTTCTGTCGTGGAACAAAGAAACAATACTCTTCTGCAAACTGATCCACACAGCACTATCCGTTGACCTAACACCCTGTGGATATACTAACCTCTCTCCTTGGATCTTCCTTTAACTCACATTTCCCAACATATTCAGCCTGGATCTACTCAGAACAAAAAAGCTGGTATTTATTCCCTTTTAGTCCAATAGTACAAATTAAAAGCCAGCACAGACAACTGACCTACCAAGACACAACAAGTCAGTAAAACAAGTTAAAACTAAATGTTATATAGCTCGAGATGTTTATTAGAGAAGATCAAAAAACAACAACAATTTATTGATCATTTATATAGTAAAAATCGAAAGTCCAGAGTTCAGAAAAACAAATCTAAAAACCTTACATTAGTTTTGCAGGTTTGTCTCTCCAGTATTTGAAAACAATGAGAGAGCAAAATGTCCGTATTAGTGTGTTTTCCTAGAAAGCACAAGATAGAGGTTCTTCTAAGCATGAAGAGTTACTGGAAAGGTGAGATCCTGTTTGGCGAATGAACATTCCATCCTGACCTCAAGCCTCTGGGCCCTATGAGCTGCTGGCTGAATTTGTTCTCTTTCATCGTAATGAGAGCCGCCGTCGTTGAGGTGATCTGTTCGCATTCTGTGGGTCGGCAGGAAAAAAAAACCTTCAACATTAGTCCTGGTAATGGGTTCAGTGGGACATCATGCTCAGATTTACAGTGTTTGACCTCTGAACAAGACCGCAAATCATCTGCTGGAGGTTTTTAGAGATTAAGCTTTCAGTTCGGGCTTCATTACTGAACTGACCCGGAGGCCGGGACTGAGGAGGCACGCTACATCTCCCTCCATCTTTCTTCAGAATACTAAATAATTAGCTGTGCTTCCTTTCCTCTTCCTCCCACACAGGGTTAAAGTCGTCGATTCTCAGCTCGCTCAGGAAGGCTTGGAGATTGCCGCGCTGCTAATGCTGATGCCCCTTCTTCTCATCCTCCTCCTTCACAGCTGACCCTCATTGCGAATGGACAAACTGGGATTTATAGAAACACGGCAGCAGCACTGGCAGGTGGATTCACTATAGCAGCAGATGATGAATCAGGAGATTTGACCCACATGTAGAGGGAATTTGTTGCTCACCAAAATGCCCCAATCACTAACCACAGATTGGTGCTGAAACCCTGAAGCTTTTCCCATACTATCAGAATCTGTGGAGTTACGGCTGTAAAGTTATTATTGTTATGTAAGAAAACTACAATTTTCTTCTTAAAAAGAAGAAGAGAAAGCACAAAGTTTTAATTTCACTATATAATACTTGACTTATTTTCATTCAAAGCTTAGTGTGAATTTGACCAGGTGATGTGATCAGGCCATCCTTGTCCCAAATAAGAAAAGACAGCTTCAATTCAAAATCCAAGTCTGCCCATATTCAATTGCTTTTCCACAGGGTGATTCATACCACAGATCAATACACAAATGTAACAAAGAGTGAGGATGACTTGCTGTCATTTAAATACCGCCAAAGCATTTGTGCATGTTTTTGGCGATGGATGATTTAATTATGCCATAGACCATAGAAATAAGATAATTAGGGTAAAAGGTGTCTTTAGGGATTACCAACATTTCCTGACCCACTATGATGAATGGTTATCAGCTGATCAAACTCCATAGAGCAAGTGGGAAATGTTATCCATTTCAGAAATGGAAAAAGTCAACAGTAAAGCAAGAAGGTTAACAAAAAGTCACTTTATTTTGGGCCTCTTGGCATTACACAAGTAGCTTTTGAACCCTTTTAATTTTCATTAAACTATTCACTTTACATTTACTCTAAAGTGGACTCACCGGATTGCTCAAAATGCACAGAACATGTTCATATAGGTCAGCTCAGTCACAGCATCTTTATAGCAACAATATAAAAGACCCAGCTAAATTTGCTGGATTTTCTTATACATTTCACAGCATCAGTGACCCCTGCTCTATAATATCCAATTTTCACCATGTATTTGCAAACAAGAGTTTTCTCAGACCTTTTATAAATCACAAGCAGTGATGCTGATATCTCACAAAGTTGTGCATGAAGGATACTGCTTAGTTGGAACTGCAGGACCAGGAGGTGTTGTATGGCAGTGAAATCATCACTTAGTATAAAGTTGTTACATTGTTAGTCTCTCTTGTCATCCATTTAAAATTATGGTAACAGTAGGAACATACTTCTGCCTGTAGCCTATGCTACATAGCCTAGCTGCACAGTGCTGACTTTCATGATAAGCTATCTTTAGATATTCACCAGAACTGTAAGGAAATGTGTCTAAGCTTTGCTGTTTAACCTGAACATAAGTTAAGTAAGGAACATGGTATTTTTTAATCAAAATTCACAATCCCTCTTCCTGCTGGTTCCACTCTGATAAGAGGAGGTGGTCTAATCCAACACAGGTATACAACCTGGCTGAAATCGATATATTCAGAAAGCCACCAAAGCATGATGTTCTTCTGTCAATATTTAATCAGAAAGAGCAGCAGTGGCAGTGAGTGAACATTTCATAGAGCACATTAGCATCGATTCACGAGAGGCGGTAGATTAAAGTGGATAAACAGGAGGATGGTAGGAGTCGATTATTCGGCACTGTCTGTGCAGGTAATGGTATGGCAACTTCACAACGAGTGTAAAAAGCTGACTGAAGACGGTACGTCACTTTCCATCTTTTGAATTAAAAAAAGACAAAGAAACAAAAGTGATGTCTAAACTTCTGTATACAAGGAACAGATCATTAATGCTATTAGTGACACCTGCTCTTTTCTAAGATGAGATGTTCCTTCTTTTTATTCATAAACAGGAAAAGGTATTCAAAAAAAAAAAGAAATCTCTCCTGCCGATCCAGCTGGGACTGACACAAGAGCTGCAGGTGGGGAATAATTGCAGAAATTAAAGAAAAGCAGCTCTAATTAATAGCTGTGGGTGAGTCCAATAATAAGTCAAATTCTGCTCAGAAGTTGGAGCTGACGCCTTGATGTAGTGGAACTCAAACTGCCTCATACAGCAGGCGAGGAAAAGAAGAATCAGCTGCTAATTAGTAAACACTGCAGGAAGAAATATGAGGAATATTACAAAAACGAAAAAACTTTGAACCCTGCATGGAAGACTCACGAGTCCCCTGGTTGTAGTCATTGGTTACAGCAATAGGATGGATCTATGGCATATTCTTTATTTATGATGCACTTTATCTGATGATGCCAGATGGCCGAAAGATGAGTTCAAACCCTGCATACTTAACTTTCTTTGAGTTTGCACATCTAGACTGCAATGGATGGCCAGTTTACTTCTACTATTCCAATTAAGTCCAGAGATTCTGCATTTGCTTCAACCTTGTTAACATGCCCTTTGCTAAAATAAGAATACATTGTTTGGGAAACAGTTTTAATTCATACAGTTACTTAGAATTGCAGGCAAATGTTGTAAATATAGGAATTTGCTTTGTGGGTGGTCTTCCTACAAAGTAGTCAGATGCTGCATGCTAACACAATGCCAAAGTAGAAAAAATCACACAGAGGAGAAGGAAGGAGAAGGACCAAATAGAACCAAGAAGAATCTCGCTGCAGCAAACAGAGAGTGGCGGAGAAGGAGCGCACAATAACTGACCTATACTATAATTGGAAAATGCATCATTGCAGGAGCTCAGTCAGGAGCAGTTAAGAGTTAAAAAAAGCAACCCTGACAGAGAGTAAGACACAGGCAAAGCATGGCAGAGGCCGAGTATGGCAGAGGCTGAGTATGGCAGAGCTAGAGTATGTCACAGGTAGAGTAAGGCAGAGGCAGAGTATGGTAGAGGTTGAGTATGGCAAAGGCTGAGTATGGGAGAGGCAGAGTCTGGCAGAGACTGAGTATAGCAGAGGTAGAGTATGTCACAGGTAGAGTAAGGCAGAGACTGAGTATAGCAGAGGTAGAGTATGTCACAGGTAGAGTAAGGCAGAGGCAGAGTATGGTAGAGGTTGAGTATGGCAAAGGCTGAGTATGGGAGAGGCAGAGTCTGGCAGAGACTGAGTATAGCAGAGGTAGAGTATGTCACAGGTAGAGTAAGGCAGAGTCTGAGTATGGCAGAGGCAGAGTAGGGCAGAGGTAGAGTATGGCAAAGGCTGAGTATGGGAGAAGTAGAGTCTGCAGAGGCGGCTGGTCATACCCCGCTGTGAGCAAAGGGAGCTAACAGCAGGAGATTAGAGGAGGAGGACAGCTGTAGATCGGAGCCAGACTCTGGTAGAAGACTTTACCAGAGAGGATGATATTTGATGGGTAGCTGGGGCAAGCTGTGAAAGCAATTATCTTATAATGAAGGAATTATAACATTCTTATTAAGGACTAAATTGAAACTTAATTTGAAAAGCCAACCACAAACCTGCAATAAACATTACTTACTTCATCCTATGCCAACATTGTTTTTGTCTTAAATGATTGATTGAAAAACAGTTTTTCTCCAATTCACTCCGTGACTCAACCTTGCAGCCTCATTTTAATGTGGACATAATTTGTCCTAAATATGTAACTTTTATTGTCCTGCAATGAGGAAATTCACTCTCTGCATTTTGACCTATCCTTTTGTGCGGCACCTGGGGAGCAGTGTGGGGTTAAGGGTTTTTCTCAGGAACCCAGAATGTAGGCTGTGGGGCTCAAACTGGGTACTTTCAACCTCAAACCACTAGGCCAACACTCCTCCAAATGTACTGATGATGAATAAAGATTGTTTAACTATGTTTTAACAGTAAGCAGTAAAGTTTAATTTAAAACTTTTAAAAGGTGAAAAAAAAAAATGAAAAACAGAAGCGGGTATTGGAAATATTACCCCCACCAGTTTAGGAAATTGTGCTATTTCTAAAGATGTTATCAGTCTGTTGTATAGTCTGTCCCAGGCAAAATATTCTAGAGTCAGATGTAAGACCATCATGTTTTTTACTCCATTAGTAAAGTATTGTTGTTTTTTTGTTTTTGTATGTAAACTTCAATGTGCAGACAGCCCTCTGTGATGGTGGATTCCCAAGATTTCTTTACCAGGGAAGAAGAAAAGAAACAATCTTTAACTGTAAACCTTGTGCTGTGGCTTAGCGACATTCATTAGAAGATGGATCATTTTCAAGTTATGGTCTGACAGCCCTATTGACCTTTGCTCAATTTGTTTGGCAAGTTAGCTGGGTAGGGTTAGGGTTAGGGTTAAAAAAAATCGAAATTTTGTGTGCAGGGGGTGATAATGCATTTTTCATTGGACGACTTTTATAAACCATCTTAATGGTCAGAAAAATGTAGAAAAGCAGACCTCCTAAATGTAGTTCATCATTACAATGCCAAAGTATCTCAAAGCATTCTCAATTTAGAGTTAAAGGAAGCACCCTGTGAAAAACTGCCGAAGAAAGGTGTGCTATATCACAAATGGTTGCAGTTAAAGAGGCAGAAGATGCAGCACTTGGATCCGATGCTGAAGGAAAACAGTCTGATCAGCATCTCACACTCCACATTAGGAGTTGGAGACACTTACAATTAACTGTAACTGTAAGCCATGTATCTCCCACATCCAAACTGTGAAGCTTAAAAAACTCTGATCTGCAAGTTCAGCAACACCACCAAGCACAGGTTCCTCATTTTGTGCTAGTTTTGACATCAGTTGAAAAAGAAAATAGTCAGACTAATTTTTTGAGTCTGAAAAATATTCTTATTTAGTACGGTACATTTGAGTGCATAGCCTCTGCTTTGAACTATTCCCTCCTTACTTCAGTGTAAACTTGTCTGTAAGGCCAAAAAAGGGTTCTATCGTTTGTCTGTTGAACAGTTAAGATTGTGAAACTCTTCAACTGTGCTGCAGGCACATGAACCGATGCCTGAAGCATGTCATCAAAAATTCAGAAATCTTAATGAAACCGCTAACCTGACTTTTCTTGAGTTTTCAAGAAAAAATTGTGTCATTTAACTATAGTTAAAACATTTAATAATCAGTGAGTCATAATCTTTTTGAAGGAATTAAAAATTTCAGCTGAAATATAGTACAATTTATCTAAACAATCAGAAGGTCTTTTCTTTTTCTAATGCTGCAACTTTCACATACAGATTTCTAACATGGTCTGTTTCAATATTTCTGGTGGGGTTGATCAAGCCAGAACAGCTTTCAGAGACTCAGGTTGAAGGACAAAGAGCGTACGTGGGTTTTTATTCACACCATGAATTTTTTAAAATATAGTTACCAAACTCCCTTAGAGCCAAAGCTCTGTTTAACTGCCCATTCCCCCTGCTCTTAGTAGTAATGATTATATGGGAGTCTTTAAACATTAGATTAATTCTATAAAAAATAAGAACATTAGTAACCCTCTAATTATGACTGGTTTATCTCTGGAAGGTGAGGCAGCATCTGAGGTAGCCATAGAACCTAAACCACATTTAGACTGCTTTGATCCAGTTGAACTTTCAGAGTTACCAAAAGTATTATATTCATCTAAGCTTTCAACTTGTATGTTAGTTTCAATTTCACCCAAATTATTTATGGAAGTATTCCCACTGATATCCTCCTCCATTTTAGATGTGATTAATCTATCCCTGTTACAGGGATATGTACCTCAGGCTTTTAAGGTAGCTGTAATTAAACCTTTACTTAAGAAACCAGAGGACCCAGATGACTTCTTCAATTACAGATCTATATCCAATCTTCCTTTATTATCTAAAATTCTTGAGAAAGTACCAAACAACTGTGTTACCACTTACACCATAATTACATTTTTGAAGAGTAATAATGTTATCAAGGCCTCAGATAATGGACTTGTATCTGTACTTGTCCTGTTATATCTCAGTGCTGCATTTGATACAGTGGATCATAGTATCTTTTTATATACACAAACATTTTGTAGGAATTTAGTTTTTTCAGTGTAGTCGTGTTTAACTAACCGTATGTGCTCTCTTTCATCCTCTGACATAGGAGCTGGCTTGGAGCTTTTCTGCCTGTCTGTGTGTTTCCTGGACAGGGACTGTGAAGCTGGTTGACAGTTACCTTTTGTGTCTCTGCGTCTTTCTGCATGTCTGCTTCTGTCTCCTTGAACCCCAGTCGGCCTCGGCAGATGGCTGCTCACACTGGTTCTGGTTCGCCTAGGACTGCTGGAGGTCCCTTCCTGTTAAAATGGAGTCTTGCTCTCCACTATCACTACAAGCAGGCTTGGTATCAGGGATTGTTGTTGACTCAATGAGTCGAAGCAATCTGCTGATTTTCTTTACATAGAAAACTTTGAACTAATCAGACTGTATGATCTGGTTGATATGTCTCTGTAAAGTGCCTTGAGATGACATTTGTTGTGAATTTGTGCTATATGAATAAACTAAATTAAATGACAGACTTCTTGAGCTGAAAAATTTACCCCTCCCTCATATATTTTCAGATATCAAAAAGTATCAAACCACCATTAAAATCACCTTTTGAAGTATAGCCTTAAAGGTAAATTGGAAAAGAAAAAAAAAACTTCCTGCCATATAAAGGAACTGAAAATATTGGGAAATGTTCTATATTGGTAGACAAATTAAAATACGGTAAGATTTTATTCGTCCTTATAAATTTGTCCTGCCAATCATAGATCAGACAGTCATTTGTATTCAGTTCTAAAGAATAAATACTGGAAGGAAAGAGAGTGTGCTTTCTTTCTCCTTTTGAATTGTTTAATTCCTATATTCCTACTTTTCAGGTAATTATAACAGACAACTTTCCCCACTGTGCGACCTGATTGGTGTCAAATCAGATCCAGAAACAATGCGGCTGTTCATTACAGAAGTACAGGTGTAAAAGCTAAAAGGTGTTAAGCAGCTAAGGTGTTGCAAAATTTACAGGCTGGCTCTACATCTGCCACTTCCTCTCTCACCTTCAGTAAAGTCACAAAGCTTCTTTTCATGAAAAATAAAAGTTACCGCTGGAGAAGCTCATTCTGACTTGCCGACGCTCAGTGTTAATTGGCAGCAGAATGATCATAAACAATTCATGCAGGAATAACAGGAGGATTACTATCGTTTAATTAAAGATGCTGCTACTCTACTTCATACATATTTAACCAGCAGCATAGTCGCTTACACTGACTGATTACTGAGCCGCCCAATATGCAGCGATGCAAGAGTGAACAGCTGCTTTTAACACATACTGTCCACCGGACCAGTTGCCTTCCTACAACTGCTCATCTTGTTAATTGTCTAATCTCGAATGGATTACAGTCAATTCCAATGTTCAAACACTACACCAACAGAGGCTTCACTTAAAGAATTTACTGTAAAAAAAGATATATATATAGATATATATATATATCTATATATATATATAGATATATATATATAGATATATATACATAGTATATAGTAAAATATAATTCAGGATCACAATGGAATATCTGCATTATCATAACAGCTGTATAGCTTTTTTGAGATGTTTAATCTTTAAAGGCTAGATTAAACCTTTTAACGTTCATTCAACTGAAAAAAAAAAAAATCTGTCAGTTTGTCTTTAATAAGTGTTTATAAAAGGTACTGGTCAGGAAAATATGGAAATGTGCACTTAACCTTTTTCAGCTTCAGGATGCTGTATGTGCAGACTACATCAAAACCTTGAAGCACAAAACAATTACAGACAGCAAAGACTCAGCGGCTCAAGGTTGATAAGGAGCATTTTACCAACTGATGGTTAATGCATCATAATTAGATACAGCTTTCTGAACAAAAACAAAACACACAATTTCTAAGGTTTTAACTCATTGTGTCAATAGAAATAAAATGTTACAAGCTACATTTTAGCCTAAGATACTTATGAAATACCTGACTATCAAAATCACAAAAGAGCATTTATTAATGAATTATATGTAAATCTATTTTTAATGAAGCATAAAATACAATAATACGTATAAATAAAATAATGCAAGGAAACAAAAGTACTTTATTCTTTAAGCAAAATTCATACATAACTCATACATAATTGAGTAAATGCTTCACAAATCTAACAAAAAGTTGCCGTAAAAAACAACTTTTACTAAGATATATAGAAGTAAAAAAAACAAAAACAAAACATAAATCAAAACATTTCTGTGTGCACCTTGCACAATTATGGGAGATTAAAAACTTCAGCCAAAATAATTGTGATATGTTTGCTATTAGTTTTTTGTACAAAGCTGTAAAATAATTAATCTGTTCAATGTCATACATACAAATTGGTTGAGTTACACTATATGGAAAACTATAAAATAAAAGAGTGATGTTCAATCTAGATCAAATTTGTGACTACAACTGCCATTTCTATATTTAATAAAGTTGTAAGAAGGAATTGGGAAAATAGACATTTCTTTGAAAAGACTTTCCCAATATTTATAGAAACTGCACAAAATTCTGTAAAACCAAACAAAATTATGTAATGTTAATATGACTGAAAAAATAGAACATACCGGTATGTAGAAGAAAAAAAGGAAAGATAAAATATTCAAACGATAATACAAATTTTACATTTAAAAAGTAGCATAACTACACTACACACAAGCCAAAATAGTGCATCGCTGTGTAAAATTATGCATACGCGGTGATATATTTTTTGTTGTTTTTGTTATATTGTCCAGTTTTTGTGACAGTGCAATCACAAACCTCTATCTGAATCATTTCTGTTGCTAATCATACAAAATAGGGCACTGTCTTAAATATAATCAGATCACCTGAAAAACGTTCTACTTCAGGTCCAGTAATTTCTAGACATGAGTGCCGCTGCTTGATTTTCAGAATGACTACACAGGAAATTTGTGAATCTAACAACAAAGAAACTGTCCTAAGATTGAATCAAGCTCTGAAAATGTAAGACCACAAAGTGAGTACCTGGCAAAATGCAACAATGAAGCCTTTTCTTTCGATTATACTGTCTGCTGGATTTTAGTTTCATTTCCAAAATAATGAAATGAAAATATCACAAAGAATCAAAGGCAATTAAGTGAAGTCAAAGCCTGTAATATAACAATTATAATAAATCATTAAGCACAGTTATTTGTTCATTATCTCGTGAGACACAGCAAAATCTTTATTTTTCTAGCTTCCTGGGTTCTGCACTTGATCGATACTAATGCTGTTTTCTTTGAAGCCTTTGTATTTTCTACTTTATATCAGCTGTCCAATCAGGAAGCATCCTGCTGGTCGGGTGCAATCACAGGTCTTTGCTTTTAACATGAAGCTTGACAAAAAACTGATGACAAAGAGGAGGACAGTCATTTTCTTCCTCTGTTCTGTGTTACATCACTGCCCTTCACACACAAACACACACTCACGGTGAAGCTGTGCACAGTTATATAAATGGATGATGTGAGATGAAGAAACAGCAGCAGCAGCAAAGGGACTGAGGGAACATTACTGTGCTCCTCACATCACTGTTAGTAATTAAAGTCAATCACCACTTGAACAGGAACACACAATGCTTCTGTTATCACAAGTCGTGTGATTGATTGAGTCAATAAGAGAAAAATTGCACGTCTCAAACACACTGTGACACAAACAGACCCATACTTGTGTGAAGGCCAGGGGCGGATTTAGGAAATTTGGGGCCCTAGGCAAAGACAGGCAGGAGGCCCTCTGAATTGAACAGACAACACATTCTAATAGAATAGACATACATTATTTGTTCTACATCTTTTCCCTCTCTTGTCCCTTTTCTTGTTGTTTTCCTCTCTGTTTTGTACTCAGCTGACTTTTAATGCTGTTTCAAAAGGAATTAAATACTTTTTCCAAGCACTAAGCTCAATTAGCTGATTGCTCCTTTCTGTGTTTCCAAAAAAAGCGATGCCAAAAGTAAATAACATAGTTCTTCTTTTCCCTATAGACAAACCACGATCTGCTTATCTGCTCTTAATTTTTCATTTGTATGAAATAATAGCAGCATGAATCATGACAGCAGACAAGGTAGAGGAGAGCAGGAGGCAGGGTTACCAATACTTGCTCTGGAGAGCAGAGTTCAGTGCTTTTATATGTAGTAGTCAAAGTCTCCAGTAGTAGTAAAAAGTCGCTAGATTTGGTGTTAGGCACTTTTTTTAAAGACACACTTAACATTATAAGCGTTCTGATGGCTTTTTTGCGAAAGGATTTTTATCAAAAATATAATTAAAGTGCACAAATAAGGAATAGTTGTATTAACCATACATGTAAACAGAGTTTTGTGGGCCCCAAGGACCTTGGAAACCTAGGCAACGGCATAGTATTTCCTGATTGGTAAATCCCCACCCCCCGGGAACTTCACACAATCACTCACCAACAATGACCTTAAAGACTTCTCTTGTAATATTAAATGTTCAAGGTGCAAATGTAATTATTTTCCAAAACAAGATGCTGCTTTTAAATTCACAGCCTTTTTCATGTTGAGGGTAAAAAAAGGTTTTACTTTTTCTAAATCCAGTTTAAAGCATAATACAACAATAAGGGTTAAAGTTGGGTAAAGCTTTATAATTCAACTGTAAATATAAAACTAGTAAGGTGAAACTGCCCTTGGACTCGAAAGCCTCTTGTAAACTCTATATTTTGTAAGTGTTGCATCTTTTGTTAGGAATTGTGCCACTTTTTGTAAACTGACTTTAATGTGTCATGTAGGTGGTTTGTTTAGTAGTTTTGCTGATTTTCTCACAGTATTACTTCTCTTCCTGATCGAAATGAGTCAACTGAGGTGACACCCTCGATGGCTACTTCGGGTGGTGCTCCAGGCATTTCCCACTATGAGAAGGCCCAAAGAATGACCAAGGACCCGCTGGAGGGACTATGTCTCTTGGATGGCTCTGGAATGCCTTAAGTTTCCCTTAGAGGAGCTGGGGAAGATGTCTGAGCGGGCAGTCTGGGATTTTCTGCTAAGACTGCTGTACTTGCAACTCAGTCCTGGATATGTGGAAGCGGCGATTAGGAGTAGGAGTATGTTAGCATTAATGCTACTCATGATAGAAAGATAACTGTAGCCGGCTTGCTAATTTCAAGATGCATTCCAGCTACATCTTTAAAAGTTTGTTTAGTAACTGGTTTAATGCAGTGGCAGTAATTAACTATTTACAACAAGAAAAAAGCAGCAAGGGTTTCTTTTAGACCTAGAATCTAAAAATCTGTGGTGTACTTTGGGGCAGCTTGACACTTTTGAATAATTCCAACAGGTACCCAACCAGCTGTGTAAAGTTATAAAATGACAGCTGACTATGCACTGCTTAAAAGGAACATAATGTATGAACAAGTGAACAATGAAAATACAGTAATCGTATTTTAGGCCTAACATGCTTCATATAATTGCCGACAGGTAGAACAGCTGCGCTTACTCTGATGGTTTCACTGTGATTATATCCTACCTGCTTGGAAACTTCAGGAATTTTTTTGAATCTAAAAAGACTTTTTAAATGCAGCTTGTGTGCAGCCAGTAGCGGGTCTACATAGAAAACTGTATTTCAGTGCTTGCAGCAAATATACTGACCTGAAGCACACTAGTAGTCTCTGATGGGCAAAGACCTGAAATTTATGTATTGTGAGGGCGGACAGATAACAGTTAAATATGTTCTGGTGCAGCTGGAGAATATTTATGGCCAACAAAAACCTGAAACTAAAAGAAAAAACTTGAACTCCACAAAGCTTTAACTTAATCTAAAGTTAAAACATTTTTTTTTACTGTAAAGATCTTATTATTCTGTCTCTGCGCACATGTGATTTATTTTAACAGAGGATTAACTGGAGGTAAAGTTTTACACAGTATTTTAAAAACATTAAATTAACCATAGGCTGTGTATTCTATAGTTTGATAAGACCTTTAAACACGAAAATGGTTAAACAGATTCAGTTGTCATTTAATCAGGTACATTTTTCCAGTTGAGAGTGAATCAAAGTGCATTTAGACATCTTAAAGTGGGAAAGTTGAAAGTTGAGTTTCAAACTTAGAAATAAAATGATAATGAAAGGGGATTGTAGTAGATTTGAGGCTACCTTTGTTCCTTATGCCAGACAGGTTGATTTTAGTGTTTTAGATAATGAAAATCTACTACTCCATGCACTTCAGTCTTTGGTTTGAAGAGAATTAACTAAAATACCTGATGTCAACGGGTGAATGACTAGTTCAAGATAAAGGAATGAAATAAGAGATCAAATTACTTCTAATTACAAACAAAATAAACCATACTACATACATTGCAACTAAATGGTAGAAAGCTACTTTGAAAAGAAACTGGGTGGGCATGACTCAAAAAAAGACACAGAGGGCCGGATCTATCAAAGGTTTGCGTGTATAAAAACGTGAGCTATTTCACTGTGCATGCTAAAAAATGTACAAACTGATCTATCAACAGCGTGCTAAAAGGATTTAAAACGTGCTAAATAGCGCCTCTTATCCATTTAGCACTTTTTCTGCAATGAATATGCAATATGGGGCATTAGACGCAAAAGTGCGTCTTGTGGGAGGAGAACATGTAAATATATTAATTTAGCACTCGCAAAGTGATTTATCAAACCTGAAAGCAATTTTGCTAACGGTATCTGACTCTATATTTAACACGTTTCAAAAGAAGGTGCAAATGGTCTGTATGCGTAATTGCGCACACATGGCAGCTTATTGTCGCAAGAAGGAGACATCGAAATGAAGCAAGGAGACACAGAGAACGCATTTTTTCACTCCGTGTGAATATTTTTGGAATGAATGAGGAAACGATCATCAAAACATTTCGTTTATCCAGCATTGCCATTTCGGAGCTGTTGGAGGAACTCAGAATGGATTTGGAGCCAGCCACAAGGAGGACCCACGCAATACCAGCTGTCACAAAACTCCTTGCAACATTGCACTTTTTTGCATCTGGGTAATTCCAGCGTACGGTTGCAGCGAGAGCTGGGATCTCCCAATCTAGTTTTTCAGAAGTGCTGTCCGACGTTCTAAATGCCATGTGTCGCTGTATGAGAAAGGTCATTAGGTTTCCACACAACCGGCAGTCACTAAATGACACCAAACAAGTCTTTTTTGCAATCGCTGGATTTCCCCGAGTGATTGATTGCACCCATGTTCAACTTGTGCCCCCTGCAGAAAGTGAGCATGTGTATAGGAATCGCAAACAAATGCATTCTTTGAATGTGCAGTGCGTTTGTGATGCCCAAGGCATCATTACCAACGTTGTGGCAAAATATCCCGAGTTTGGAGATGGCTGGCTTGTAGGCGAGTCAAATATTTAGAAAAAGAAATAATTTCTTCATCAGTGTCGTATTCACCCAAATTTCTTTTTTAAGATGACAGTGCATACCCCCTACATCCCTTCCTCCTGACACCCATTCTCAACCCGACCACTGCTGGAGAAATTGGATACAACGAAGCCCATATTCGCACCCGGAACATCGTGGAGCGCACCTTTGGGATCTTGAAGAGCAGGTTCCGATGTTTGGACCGTACTGGTGGAGCACTGCTGTACAAGCCAGAAAAAGTTGCCCAGATTGTAGTGACCTGCTGCATGCTTCATAACATTGCCAAACAACATGGGCTGGAGCATGACGCCCTAGCGGAGAACCCCTCCCTCCCCCCTGCGCCTGTGGAGCAACATGCCAATGCTGCAGGGATGCGTACGCGCAGTAATCTCATCCACAGTCCATTTGGTATGTGCATTTTTCTACAGGCTAATACAAAACACCTGTTTTTTTTTTGTTTTTTTTACTGCAGTGAAGTAGAAATTCAGCCACATACCACCTTAGGGAATAAAGGTTGCCAAAGTTTTATTTATATATATATTTTTTATTTTTTTTTTTGGAGGTGGTGGGGGTGTCACTGTAAGATTTAAATTTCTTAATGCACTAGTTTGTACAAACTACTAGTTTGAGCGTCTAATTATGTTAAGTTCAGCAAAAGTTACACTTTCGTTAGATTAAGCAACATGGTAAAAGAAATATAGCCCTTTTTTCCCCCACGAAGTGAAAAATCAAACAAAGAGACAACTTAAGTGTTGCAAGTATTTATTTGTTTATTTTTATTTGTATCTCCTTTTACGCAGGTGGAACTTGCCCACAGTGCGCACTCCTCCTTCCTCTGCGGTTCCTGGCTGCCTATTTGTTGCTGTGCCACTTTGTTGAGCCGTTTCTCCACCTGGATTGGGGGCAGTCATTGCCCGCATCCCTTCCCGTATCCCTCTTGCCACAGAATTGACAGCCATCGTCAGGGCAGACACTGCAGAGACCATCTGTCTGCAGTGGGTGGCTATGGTCCGAGTGTCGCGCCTTGCCACCAGTGCCAACGTTGATGCCACACGCATCTCCTGTACAATTGTCTGCAGGGCTGCAGACTGTTTTTTTTTTGTTCTTGCAGCAACTCTAAATCAATATGTTCCAGGCTCATACGAGGCCTCACGGGGGTGGCAGCTGCTACAGGGGGATTTGATGATGGCTGGACCTCTAATGCAGATTCTAAATGTAAAGCAAATATTTAGTTACGTATTTGACTTGAAACAGCATTAAATTCACAGGTGGTGCATTAATTTAAGTTCTGAATAAATCTTTTCAATAAACCTTTTCTGAGATTGTGCACCTACCGTGTCCTGCTGTTTGGTCCAGGGTGTCATACCCGGCAATTCCAGTGATTTGCTCCTCACAGAGCATCAGCTGTACTTGTTCCTCAATGCTGGTCAGAGGCATCTCATCTACTGTGCCCCCTCCTATGTTGTTCGCAGATGTTTTGTTATATGCCAGTTTTTCTTTGGTTCGCCTTCTAATATCCTGGTATCTTCTTTTTACTTCTTCCACTGTTCGCAAGGTTTCACCTACAGCGTTTACTTTATTACAGATTTGTTCCCATATAGTGTTCCTCTGTGTGACAGTCACACTTCTTTGCTGTAGCTCACTTAAATATTTGTTGGCTTCATCCATCAACACCTCCATTTCCATGGGGTCGAATTTCCTTTTGCGCTTTCTGCTGTCCAAACTTGCCATGCCGCAAACCACAACACACGCAAAACCATCATTTAAATAGAGTGTCTCCAACAGTTTTGTACCTGCCACCAGTTACGCAATCACTCTTGTTAAATCACCCGCAAACCATGGTTCAGCCCCTTGTGCAAAATTCCTGTTTGCGAGCACGCAAAATTGGATCTTGATAAATCCGGCCCAGAGTGTCCAAAATTCTGTAATTTAATATCAATCCAAAGGTTGGTACACTAAGTATCAGGTCAGAGGGTAACCAAAAACACTGGGCAGAGGCAGTCAGAACTCAAAAAGCTAAAAAAAAATCAACTAGAGGCTAGAAATCTTGGGAATAAAGGGCTGGAACGCTTGCTGAAAGAAACAAAGACAAACTGGCATGGGAGAAAGGAAACAGACTGCTTAAATACACAGGAGGAGTTGATTGAGGGCAGGTGTGTTCAATCACGCAGGCTCGGGTAATGCAGGCAGCACAGGTGGGACAAAACAAAGTCGTCATGTCACCAATAGAAAATAAAAGTGTTACCCTGCCCCATGACTTTCTATTGTCATCTGCTAAATTGAGGTGGTAGAGACAGAATAAGATATAAAAGCCATGATCATAAAATATTTTACAAAGGATGAGATTTACAATTTTGAGAGAAAAGTGGGTCTTCATAGTATTTCAGTAATCTGTTTTTCACAGAAATGTCACCATTACTGATTTATTTTTGGAATACATTTTTGGCACACCTTGGAGTCCTGAAGAAGGAAGTTAGCTGATATGAAACAAGAATACTTGGTGCTTAAGAGCTAATTCAATTCTCTGTGGTCCAGTTATCGGTAGTTGGTTTCTGTTAAATCTTCATACTGAAGTGGAAAAAAAGCATTTTTCCTACAGATCCTCTGTAACAAGCAGCATTTTGTCTAGCAGCTTGCAAGCTTGATCTCTCTTAGTAATTTTAAAGGTCATGGAGATTATATTTTTTTTAATTTTTTGATATTTTAATTCTGTCTGATGTAACTCTCTTTGCAGACTTTTGTTGACTTTCTTCTTTAAATTACACATTATTTTAATAAGTTGCAAAATTTAAATTGAACAAAAAAATTAAAGTTGTGGGTGTCATTCTAGACAATTACATTCTAGACACTTTTAGATGTCCAACACATGTTTTGTAACAATTAATGGATTTTAAGTGCAATCTGTGGACTTCTTGACAGTACATCACTATAAAAGTCCAGCAACCAATATATATATGGATTAGTTAAGGCATTAGTTCTGAACAGAACATTTATAATTTTGACAAAAGAGTTGAAAGACAAAAATCATACAAACCTGTTCAATACTGCATAAAAAATCTGCAAGGATTATTATTATTATTATTTTTTACTGTATTAGGCTACTTGAGGGCAATTTAATGCCAATCAGATAATAACCGGCTCAGCGGTTCATCTTATAATAGCTCTGGTCCAAAGCAATCACATCTGTCTTGTCTAAATTTAAAAGCAGAAAACTTTGGTCATCATGGATTTTATGTTATCTATCTATCGACCAGAATATATTTTTCAGAAATTATGCATCATTTATAGCTTACTCTCATGAGCATAACAGTTGAAATTTATTTTGTTATGTAGAAACTTATAGATACTGGAGCTATAAATATAGAAGAGAATTTACCTAAGCACTAAACGTTGTGTTACTCCACGACTATTCCTGGAATTTTAACAAGAATGACCATTAACAGCTAAAGAGTAAAAATACTTTCCCAGTTTTAAAAAGTATTTTTACCAACTTTTTTGTGCATTTTCTTCATTCATTGTAAGGACTCAGTATACAGCAGGCTTCCCAAAACGTGGTCCTCGAGCGCCGCTGTCCTGCAGGTTTTAGAGGGTTCTCTGCTTTAGCACAGCTGATTATAATGATTGCAATAGACCAAAAGCCTGTTAATCAGCTTTCAATTAAAATCAGCTGTGCTGGAGCAAGGGAACCTCTAAAACTTGCAGGACAGCGGCCCTCAAGGACCGAGTTTGGGGATGCCTGGTATACAGAGATCAAAGAATGGTGAGTTATCAAGCAAGTTTGATGTCATGGGGAATACAGGTGAGTTTGCTGCTGCATTGTAGCTCTCATTGTACATATTTATGAGCATTTAGCAATATTTACTATTTACTATATATTTAACTGTGTAATAGCCGTTGTGTACATAAGGCACATTATCATAATTGACTCATTTTTGCAATGTCATTTTATATGCAATAATTGTACATTGAACTGCCAGGCCAAATATATCCCTTATTTTCAATTATGAAAGCTGGAAATCCTACTTCCAACAAATTAAGAAGCATTAACAATTATGGGTTTATGTGGAAAAATTGTGCAAAGCTAGCTCTGCTAGGAATGATTAGCAAAGCAGCTTAGACGGATGATGGACAGCATCCAGGTTATCAGGTAACTATGCATCACAGCGTTATCCAAATGTTCATTCGCTTTGACAAGACTCTGTGTATCCTTTCATATGTATTTGTCATGTAAGAGCTATTTTATTTATAACATTTAGATCAATTAGAAATACTTAAAAAGTTATATAATATATTAAAACGTGGGCGTATACTTTCATATGATATTAACCAATTTCCAGTTATGTTATTTCAAGCTAAAATATTGTTTCTGCATTATCAGAATGGCAGTTCCTTTACTAGATGAGGGTCACAGGTACAGGAGCCATCTACAAAGAAAAAGAGTACTGGGAGAAGACATTTGGCCCTGAAGATAAGCACTTGCACCTGCTACCTTGTGGTTCTTCTCAATCTTTTTTAAAACACTGAACCCCGTGTAGAATGTCTTTTTTTTATTTTTTATTTTTTTTCAGCTAAAAGCCCCCCACGCCACAGGAGATATTCTACATTTAGCTCAGGTTCCATGTCTATGAATATTATTTGTACAGCTTTACTTATTTTTAATGCCTTAGATTAACTAATAAAGTAATAAAATAAGAACAAATGTGGAGATAAGTAAAGGAGAATACAGTAGCCTGTCGTTTAAAGGGGTCATAGAATGCCAAGCCGAGTTGTCATAGATGAATAACGATAGTTCAGTGGGTGAAATGGATGAACAGAGGAGTTCAAACCCCATCGACACCTCCTTTCTCTGCAAATCTCACAATAATAAACTTCCACCATAAAACAGACTAGTTCAAACAAAGCACCAAATTGATGTCAATTTGGGGATGTTGCTTTATTTGTTTCTGGCCAAGGACTGAGGAGCCACTACGCTGGAAGGAGACTACTTACCACAACACAACAAGTTCCCCGTTTCAGTAATAACGATCCTTACTGTTTCCTCTTTTCAATGGCTGGTGGTAACTAACAGTTAGAAAGGGATATTGTGTTTTGATAAAACAGTGGGAGGTCTTCATGTTGGCATAAGTCAATGTAATCTGATTGTGGTGATTGACTGGGTGTACGTAAGAGTGATGGTGGGATTAAAAACAGAGAAAAGGAAGTGTAGTTCAACCAGACAAAGAGGGAGGGGTGTTATGGATGGGTGGTTGGATTTGAGGATGAAAGGATGACATGGAGGTATGGATCAAGTAGGGTTTATAGATGTTTAGTGTTAGACAGATTGTCCTTCTCTGGTTTACAGAGTAATAAAGTGTAATGTGGGTCAGTCCACTGGCTTAAAGGATCACACACCAATGAAGCTAAGAACTAGAATTATTTTCTCTTTCGTATTCAGCTGTGGTAGTCCTATGTTTCAGTTGTTTACTTCAAGCCAAAGATAGCCAAGTGCTGAGTGCAGACTTAAAACTTGCATATGAAAATGTAAAGAGAGCTTGTGCATGCCGGTACTGTTGTAGTCATATATTCAAAGGCGCTCAATGTTTTTTAATTTCTGAAAAATGCCCGGAAAAATCTGGCTCAATATTCAACCACCTTTCACAAGGAATTTTATAGCTAATTTTTGTTTAAGTGGTGCTGAGCTTTGAGACTTGCAATGTTTATTATCAGCCTGCTCATCATGCACTGTATGGAATAACTGTCCTGAAATATAATTTTGTCTGTGTTTTAACCATCTCCCTGCTTATTTGTGATAATGTTATCTGTCTCCTTTATTACTTCATAACCAGCTAGCATACAAGCAGTACCACTGCAACTTTACAACCCCATATCTTTATTCTGCCACCATATACATATATATAATATAAATCACTTCTTGATATATATATATATATATATATATATATATATATATATATCATCCAGAACCAGATGACTGATGATCTAAAAAAACCAATGTGTGTCATGATGGGTTCACTAAAGGCGACCCAAGAATGCAGAACACCACTGACGGACACAGGGATGAAAGTTCAACAAGTTTATTTTTGCACAAGCACACAGAATATTCTTGGTTCAGGTTCGGGGCCTGGATACTGGTTCACCGGAGTCTGCGTGGGAGACAGTTCAGTTAGCGTTGCCAACAGGGGTTTGATTCTTTGAAGTTTACTGATTGTACCTTGAGGGTTCTTGAGGTTAGCTTTGGGAGAGTCTCTGTTGGTGCTGGAGATGAGTTTATCAGCAGAGTCCGTTTGCTGCTTCAGCGTCTCACGTCTTATTAGAACAGACCTTGGCTTAGGGTTTC
>NW_015150463.1:1480193-1484983 GCF_000732505.1 Cyprinodon variegatus
CACGGCGGACTCTGCTGGAGAAAGGTGGAATTTCTCCAGCTCCCAACAATGTGTAGGAATGCCTTTTAAAGACTTTTCCTACTTCAGTAGATACATATTTCTCCTTTTTTATATGTTACCTTTATTGCTATGGTTTCCTATGTAGCTTATTGGTTGGAGTACTGCAGCAAAAAGAAAAAAAGTCCCTTTAAAGTAGCAAAAGAAAAGAAAAAAAACAAAACACCAGATGCCCTCACTTAATACCATTAACCCAATGCAGTTGGCTTAACTTCTTAATATTTGTCCAAAGTACAAATTATATACAGGTATGTTTGAATATTTGTGTTGGAACCTGAATTCAACATGGACTGACTCAAAAAGAAGACAAGCAACAATTAGAGAGTTTTATTTAAATAAGAAATATAGCCTTTGGCACTCAGGCCCTGGTATGTAAGGATAGAGCAAGATGTTGTAATGATTGGGCAGATGTATTAGAATAACCCCCTGGGGGGGCCCAGGGTTCTGACACTGGTAGTGAAATGAATGCCAAAGGAGGTAGGAAGCCAGATAAAAAAAAGGATAATGGTGGAAATGACGTCGAGGAGGGTTGCAGCTTTTTTGGACAGAATGCTGTTGGCGTACAGTCAGAAATTAAAGATCCAAATAAACTTTTTGGGGATTTTTTGGTTTTGCTCCCATTTCAACTCAAAGATCTAAAACATTTTTCACATAAACAATATAACCATTTCCCTCAAATATTGCTCACAAACCAGTCTAAATCTGTGATAGTGAGCACTTCTCCTTTGCTGAGATAATCCATCCCACCTCACAGGTGTGCCGTATCAAGATGCTGATTAGACACCATGATTTGTGCACAGGTGTGCCTTAGAATGCCCACAATAAAAGGCCATTCTGAAAGGCTGCTTTCATATTTTTGTTGAGTGTATGTCACCCTCAACTGTTAAGAAAATACTGTCTGTGTTATTCTTGGGAAGCTTAAAGGGCAGATTATATTTCTGCAAACGCACACATCAAATGTCGATTGGGTTTGGTCACGAACAAGTTTTGCTGGTACACTTCTGCTCCGTCGGTCTGGAATTTCAAGGGACGCACAACAGTTTCCCGCCAAAACACAAGGGGGAGCCTATTCGAGAACTAGCGAGAATATCGGCCAGTGGTCACGAGAATTGCGGCACCGGCGGGAGTGTTTATCATCCATAACAACATTGGCGCATCTGCAAGATATCACGGTCAAAGAGATGGATCTAGGGTTGCTACGCATCGAAGAGGAACAGATTCTGTTAATGGAGTTGGCCAAAAGCCTGATTAAGCTTTCGTCGTATTTGTCTATTGTAGTTTTTCCTCGGTTTTTAAAAATGGGCACTGGCACCGCCCCAGCACCGAATTAAGAAGGACGACCACACAGACAGCCAGAAAGGCATACCAAGGACCAATCACAGCTGCTTTTTGTCTGCGCACTTCCACTTGAGGTCTGCGTGGGTTTGAAACCATCTGACACGTAGTCAGGATTTTTTTGAGGTGCGCGACAAAAGTTGCAGAACCTCTGCGAGGGGGGGCATGGTCACACACAGAGACAGATTTGACGGTTGCTGAGGCTATGTGTCAGAAGCATAAATTGGCCCTAAGGTAGGGTGGTCTGCTTGGTGTCCTGAAATACATTTTGTCAAAGGCCTTTTTTAACCAGAAAAAGACTGGACTAAGAAGTAGTTAGTGTTACAGACTCAGCAGATGTATGGTTTCACCAGGTGTTAGCAAATTGTTATGACATAGTTGATAGGAGCTGAGGCAGAGGAGAAATGTTTTATCATCTTGGAGAATGCTTCCCCAGAGGTGGAGCTGCACCTAAAACACGGTGCTAGATTCAGCCAGCTGTTTTGCCTTCTGACTGCAGCAGGACAATAAAGAATTTCTCAAAATTCACCTAAATTAAACCAAGGGTCAGTTCAAACCAGAAATTCCTTTTTTTTTTTTTGTTGATTAGAAGCCCATAATATTACATCACCTTTTTTTCAAAATTGTGACCAAAATAACTTGCATCATTGCATCCATTGATGTTCCACGGCATTTATTTTTTATTTGCCTTTATTTGCAGATGTAAGACTCTATAACCACCACTGTTCCTAACAACCTCAAGTTGTTACAATCATGCTGATTTTCCACAGTTTCTTGGTCAGATAGATAACATGCTGCTGTAATTTTTTGCATCTTTGATGTTGTTGCTATTTTCAAATAACCATTACTGTAAAAATGTCCATAGCTGTATATTGGTTATTTATTTTCCAGGTTCACAACTTTTACATTGTTAAAACACTTCAGTACTGTATTTTATTGTTTATCTCTGAAATCTTCACTATTGTGTTATTCTAATATAAGGTCCGAATTTATGTAACCATTTTTTCTATAATCTTTTTGCTGCTGTAACAACAGAATTTCCCAATTGTGGGACAATAAAGGAATTTTTTATTCTATTCTATTCTATTCTATTCAATTCTATTCTTTTATACCTCTTGAGGAATTCTATTAAATTAATCCAATTTAAAATAAGTCAGCAAATTTTCATTTAAAACATGACCCCTCTATTCTCCAAATTAAGTATCTTTTAAAGTCAGAAATGGAAATATGAACATTTTCCTTTATTTCCTGTTTTTTATGCTGATTTTTCCATTTGAAACATAAAAACTGGACAAAATGATGAAGATCAGTACCATGATGCTCTTGTGATGCTGATAATGACAAGCTTTATTTCCCATCCCGCTAATCTCCAACCAATATTGTTTTTTTACCTGCTTTGTTATCCTTGAGCTCCCCTACCCCTGCTACTCCCAACCTCTGACCCTGAACAACCCAAGCAGCTGGATTAATCAGCCCCTCGGCAGGCAGATGAGCCGCTAATCCCTCCCTAATACACCACTTTAGATACCACCACTCTCTTTTCTCCCTGCCTGAAACATGGCCATTCTGCTGTAATGGTCGCCACGGATTAGGAGAGAGCTTTAAGCTTCTTCTTGCTGTCAGTACCCAGCGGCCTACCATCGGCATGAACAGCAGCCACCTCAGACCACAGCTGTGAAAAACAGTCATTGCGATTTAATAGGACACAGCAGGAAAACAAGCGAGTATTTACAGCTAGGCCTAGAAGGGAGGGGAGGGTTCAGGTATGAGGTGTAATCTTTCCACAACAATATGGTACACACAATTAAAACTCCGACACCGTCTGTCAATATTAGTAAGAAGACAGATACCAGCTGCCATGTCACTTTAAGCCCTGATAAACCAGCCAGTGTTAATCCTTTATTTACTGCTTTAAACTGCTTTCACACAACAGAGCACAAGTGGAATTATTCTGGTTACTACCAATTTAAGGAAGATTTTGTTCAACAGCTGTTTGCAATGTTTTTCATCTAAACTAAAATGTGTGGACATTTTTAGGTGTTAGCTTTAAAAATTTGTTTCACTACATAACTTTTTTTCTTTTTTTTTTAAATCAGTCAGGATATTTGAATATTGACAAAATGGTTGCAAAATAAGTTACCTTCATACTGATGGATAAAACCTGCATTACTTTTTCAGCACATGTGGGATTGAGCATGCGTTTTCCAAAAACTTTAACTAATCCTTACAACTAATTATCTCTCAGGATGAATATAAATGTGGGTGGGGTTAGATTTGACCACACCCCTGATCCTACATTTTGCAGCTCAGTAAATTGATGACCACCATGAGCTCCTGCAAGATGTTGTGGGGTAAAATAATCCAGGTATTATATCGAATTTAGATATATAATTTAATTCAGCAAAAAATTTCAAATAGGATACAATGATAAAAACAAAAGATAAAAAGATATATAAATAACATTTATTCTGAGATTACAATACGGGTTACCAGAATTTTTTTAATTGTGAAGAAACTTTAAAAAACACATAATCATTTCTAAAGGTGACTGTAAAAACATCACCTTTCAGGTGGAGTTGTTAGGATTATTTTTATTAATGATGTGTGAGTCTGTTAAATCCTATAAATATCTGCCTGATACATGTGAAACGAAAGTTTTCCCAAGTAGTTTACCTAGTTAGGACATTTCGTCTGTCAGGATATACAGTTATCATGTTCAATATATACATAGCAGCCATTTGAAAATAAAATGAGGACAGAGACAAGAGTGCATAACAGTGAGTTCTTTTTTTTAAATCTGAGACACTGTAATAGTGTGATAAAGCTAGAGCCATGGATGTCACCTCATTTACGAACATGTATGATGTAATAAAGTGATTATGTGGCATACTGTAGTGGAATAAAATGCTTCTTTAACTGTCATTTGGGACCAACCTTTTGAATAAGTGAGCCCAGTTGGTAAGCGCTGCCATTGTCAGGGAGCGAGGACAGATGGACCCCCCCTCAAGGGCGGATTCCAGACGCCCAAACACTATGAAAAAAAAGTAAACCAAGCAGGGTGGGTAGGGGGGGGTCAAGACCAGACACAGATCATAGAGAAAAAAAACAACACCCAAACAGAACACGGGCCTCTCACATCGGGAGACACAGACCCAAAATACAGACTAAGAACCGGGACGAAAAACTAATCCGAAAAGAAAAACCTACCTTATCCTACTGACTGTCCCTACTGGGTCCTGTTGTGGCCAGATCATTCTGTCAGGGGGAGAGGACAGATGGACCCAGTATTCAAGGAGAGACAGTCAGTAGGAAAGTTCAAACGTTTATTAAATAAAACAAAACAAAAGCGGAGCTGTGGCTCGTTGACACTGCAGGCGGGGGGGCGGGGCACCGCCCAA
>NW_015150463.1:1485718-1519965 GCF_000732505.1 Cyprinodon variegatus
CACTGAATGCTCAGGCTGAACTGAATTTAAACCAGAGGAAACAGGTGAGAGGAATAAATAATAATTGAGGCAGAGAGGGAAAACGGCAGGTGAGAGGAATTACTAATTAAGGGAGAGCAAACAGGCCAGATCATGACAGCCATCTGTAATCCTAAGCAATTTCTCTGGTCTTAGTAAGATTTCAATTCAACAAAAAAATGTACTGTGTGCTGTCAGTTTCAGGGTTAATTAATTACTTTGTTGGTGGTAAGCATTCACATTTGCATATCCTTCATCCTTGAATTTAAGTGGTGTGGTCATTAGAATGTTGCCTGCTATTTCATAAGGGTGGCAAAAAGTTTTCATGTGCTGTTCAGTTTACACACATAATTAGATTTGCACCTACCTTAAAGATCAGTTGGAAATTCTAACAAGTGTTTACTACATGCAAACCTTTCAAAATATCAGGCCCAATGACTAAAAACTCTCCCTGGTTGTCACAAGCTGGAAACCTTGGACCCAGTATTCAAAGCAGACAAATCTGGATTAGTTCAAAACAAGTCTTTATTCAACACTCGTCAGCTGGAGCAGATAAACTGGATTCTGTGTAGGAAGAGAAACTCAGGTCAGTGAGTAATAAAGGGCTGATAACAGCTAAGAAAAAATAGTTACTGACCGGGTTCAGACTTCAGTCCATTCCCAGAGGAAGGAGATGAATCGAAGGGGGAGATTGTCCTCCGCTTGAAGCGGGCGTCGCCTCCGGAGCTCTGGGTGAAGAGTGGAGCTGATGCCAGCCGGCACCGAGGGGCAACAGAGTCCAAAAGGGAATATCCAAAGCTGAAGTCATAGCAGAACCAAGTTCACAGACCAGAAGATCAGAGAGCTGATGAGGTACAGAATGGGAATACGAGCTGAGGTCAGAAGAACAGTCCAAGTTTGGGAAGCCAGTAGAATCCAGGAATCACTCCAGAACAGAGCAGATGAACAGAGCAGAGAGGGGCAAAGCAAAACTCGGGATCCACAAGGCAGAAACGGGTCACAATCAGATAATCAGAACAACAAACAGAACGCTAGAGTTATTCTCACCAAACACCTTCAATAATCTGGCACTGATAGCTGGAAAACATGCAGCATATACATGAGCTGGAAACAGGTGTATCAGATAAGCAGTAATGAAAAACCTGGCGGAGTTAAACAGGTGAGTGGAATGAGCAATCAAGCCAGCCACCAGTGCCAGCATAATGACACTGGTGTTACTCTGCTCTTCTGTAATGAAAAAAAACTGATAAAAAAAAAAAGAAAAGTTTTTATTTTGCATGTGTTACCTTTCCAAGCTGACTTGATAAATACATGGATGATGTCAGAGGATAATTCCTGTCCTTTAACTTTTTTCCCTCATATCTCCCCTCACCATAGCTTTTGATTCCTGTAATCTATTGAGGTGGTTTAAGAAAAAACTTCTCCAACACACAAGTTTTTCTTTTGTCTTATGCTTTTTAAGTTTTAAAGGAGTATAATGTATATCTCTGAAAAGGGTAAATAACATAAAAAAACTTTGTTCAAACAAAAACACATAGAGTAGCAGTTATGCTTCTTAATCTTTACTTTATGAGCAAGTTCATCAGGTCTTATGGTCAAGTCTTATAAAAGTTTCCTGTGCAAGGTCAGTGAACAGTTAAATCTCTGACTAAACCTGGTAGCCAAATGGTGTCCCAGTTCCTCCCCGGTTGATTCCCAAACTCCTCTGCTGCTCTCAGGGAGCGCTAATGTGACATCTACTTTGAAATTAGGCAGCGGATTAAATTAGAGCTTTAAAATCCTTTTGGAGTTGCTCATTCAGACGTGAAAAGATTAAGGGGTGACGATGAAAAGGGATTCTAGTTAAAACTTACATTATTGCAGACAAAAAAAAAAAACCTCTGTGGTGCATTTGAAGCCATTTGAGAATCTATGAAAATGATTGCTTTTTTGGACGAGCGAATGAAATTATAGTGCAGGGACCGCGCAGGCCTCGCTTTCTCTCATCAACCTTGCAAATGGACATGGCGCACAGAGCGAACACACTTTCATTTGTGACTGAAAAAAGACTCAGGGGCAGAGCGGTTGAACAACAGGTGAAGTATTCACCTCAAGGCATTTTTACTGAGATGAGAGGCAGAAGGACAAAAGACAAAGAATTTAAGCGTAGGAGGAGAGAATACATGATGGAAATAAACAAACAATAACTTTAATTAGAAATAAATGAACAGACTATGTAATTTGCCTTTTCAGTATAGATTTATATTGTTGCAGTTGTTGCAAACTACTTCTCATTGTTTTATTTTTTTTAAGCAAATGTTAATTAGTAGACAAAACATGAATTCTTAACTGTTAGCCTGATTATATCTGATGGCTAAAGCAAACACAAGTTTTATGCTTTGGCATCTCGAAAAAGCAGAGGCCAAAGCAGATAACCTCTGTCTGATATATTTCCTCCAATCATGTAGTTTCCAACTAGAGGATCTGTGACCCAATCACTGGACTTGTATTTTCAGGTTGTCACACCGGGGTGAACTGGCATTTGTGTGAACTTCATTCTGCACTAAAAGCCCGAATAAGGTGAGACAAGATTGCTGGAGACGTGGCAAGACTTTGGGCGTAAACCCCCCAGTGTCAAGATTTTGGTGCTGATGGTTGCCGTTTTCATTTGCTCCTGCTCACCTGTCTAATTGGCCCGGTGGCTGATTAACGGGGATTGTTTCAACCTGGTTCCCTTAGCTATTTATGTTGTTTGTCTGCCTACCATCAGCGATGGTTTATTCGAGCTGTTGTGAGAGTAACGCTAGGATCAAGGGAGTATTTCTGAGATTCTGATGTTGATATCCCTTGGATGTTCGAGTTTTTGCCTTGCCGTTGTCTGCTCTGTTCTGTTTAGATTTTTTGGACTGTTTTCCAGGATACTGCTGGTTTCCTGGATACTGCTGGTGACTGTTTCACTATCCTCGGCTTGGATTTCCTTATGGACACTGTTGCTCTCGACATCAGTTGGCGTCAGCTCATCATCACTCGGGGCTCTGGAAACAGCTACAGCGGTAAACGGTGGACAATCTCCCTCCTGGATTCCTCCCTTTCCTCTTGGATCAGACGGGACTTGAACCAGTATTTCCTATCTCTGCAGAGAATCCGGTTATCTGTCCCACTGATGACCAGCCACTGGCTGTGTTTTGTTTTTGAATAAAACCTGTTAAATTGTTCCAGATCTGTATGAATAGTGGGTTCAAGTTTCTGATGTAATTGCACCTGGTTCCTTTGCATAGATGCTATTTCTTCCCTTTTAGATGGGTCAGCAGGACGGTCATGGATATGAAAGTAACACTTTCCAGACATCATTTCGTGTTGGAAACATACATGGATGATGCTAGCAAAATTGGAACTACAGGGTACCAAAAAAAAAAAAAAAAAATTTAAATGTGTCAAATAGCAAAAGCACTGCAGCCCATATTATGGGAATACTCATAGCTTTACGATAATGTTGGGAGGTCCTGATGCTAAAGGAACTATGATAAGAAGCATACATTGTACTTTTCATACCTTCTTCCTTACTACTTACGCTATTTGTTAAGCACTAATATCGGTAACTGCTGAGGCACCTACGCTTTGGCTTAAGAGTCCTTTACTCCTACTCTGCTGAACCAGCTCATCATCAGGAAAGTATTAGATATCTTGCTTACTTCCATCTAAACAAGTGCTGTCAGAAAAAAAATCAATGTAGTACCACATCCCTTCTCCTGTTAATTATGAGGGCTGATATTTTATGCTTACTCTTCAAAATATTTGTCCTAGCAGAGCAGGGTCTTATCTTACAGATGCCTCAGATGCTGTTTTCCCATTTTACCTGTTTTGATAATAGCTTAGACAACCTTAGACTCAAGGTTATTTCAACAAATTCTTCAGTTTGTGAGAAATCTATTTTGTCTCTCCTGGTGTCAACTAAGTGAATTACCATAAATCTCCTTTATTTAACTGAATTGCATATTTGAAAAAAAAAAAAAAAAATCACCTCAGAAACAAAATCTCAGGTGAAATTAGTGATGTTGTGATTCCTCCCAAACTAAAAGGCTTTACAAATCAATTCACATTTTTAATAAGAATTTTGTGTCCTTATAAAGTAGATTTTTTTACGACCCTGAAAATGATTCAGTCTTTGGCACAAAGATTTACTTTTAAACTTTGAACTGCGCATTAAACTTTTAACTCTTCTTGAATATTGATGTTCCTAATAGAGAGTTGAAGAAATTTGTAATACAACAATAACAATAATAAGCAGTAACATAATACATTTTAATGTGCAAACAAAAATGATTGAATTAAACCTAATGAAAAAAACTATAGTTCAATAATGTTTGATAATTGCATAAATAATATTTTGCTAACGTTGGTGAATAATTTGCAACAAAATGTTTTTGTTTATCTATATACCTATCCACACTCAACAAAAATATAAAGTCAACACTTGGTGTTGCTCCCATTTTTTAAGAGTAAACTCAAAGATCTAAAACTTTTTTTCACATTCACAATATAACCATTTCCCCCAAATATTGTCTAAATCTATGATATTGAGACTTCTCCTTTGCTGAGATAATCCATCCCACCTCAGAGGTGTGCCTTATCAAGATGTTGATTAGACACCATGATGCACAGGTGTGCCTTAGACTGCCCACAAATAAAACGGCGCTTTGAAAGGGTGCAGTTTTATCACACAGCACAATGCCACAGATGTCGCAAGATTTAAGGGAGTGTGCAATTGGCATGGTGACAGCAGGAATGTCAACCAGTGCTGTTCATTTCATGTTCATCTCCCTATCATAAGCCGTCTCCAAAGGGATTTTGCAGAATTTGGCAGTACATCCAACCAGCCTCACAACCACAGACCATGTGTAACCATACCAGCCCAGGACCTCCACGTCTTGCACCCCACCAGCACGTTCACCTCCAAGATAGTCTAAGATCTACAACTCAGACAGCTGCTGAAACAGTTTACGTAAACGGTTTATATGGTTTACGTAACCATATAACTTTTCACATACTGTCAGAAGGCATCTCAGGGAAGCTCATTTGGATGCACATCACCCACATCAGGTATCTCCACCTGACCTCCAGTGAGCCATTGCTCACATATTTACTGGCATCTGGCTTGTTGGAGAGGTGTTCCCTTCACTGATGAATCCTGGTTTACACTGTTCAGGACAGGTGGCAGCCAGCGAGTGTGGCATCGTATGAGTGAGCAGTTTTCTGATGTCAGTGTTGTGGATCGAGTGGCCCATGGTGGAGCGGGGGTTATAGTATGGGCAGGCATCTGTCATGGATGAAGAACACAGGTGCATTTTATTGATGGCATTTTGAATGCAAAGAGATACCATGACGCAATCCTAAGGCCCATTGTGGTGCCATACAACCAAGAACATAACCTCATGTTGCAGCAGGATAATGCATGGTCCCATGTTGCAAGGATCTGTACACAATTCTTAGAAGCTGGAAACGTCCCAGTTCTTGGATGGCCGGCATACTTACCTGACATGTCACCCATTGAGCATGTTTCGGATGCTCTGGATCGGCGACTACAAAAGCGTGTACCAGTTCCTGCTAATATCCAGCAACTTCGCACAGCCATTGAAGAGGAGTGGAGTGGACCAACATTCCACGGGCCACGGGGAACTTGTGATTGAAGTGACATCAACTTTCAAGCTAACATATCATTATGGAGTATAACAAATTGTGTTAAGAAAATTGAAAAGTAAAAAACAATGTTAAGACTTCTCAGAAAAACATGTAAGCAAGAAAAACATTTAAATTAGAAAATTAAAAAAAATATAATTTTTTACATTGCTTTTCTAGGCAATTGTACCTAATGTCAGATTCTTACAGATCAGGACAAATTTTGGTGATAAGTAGTTTAATTTATCTTTTAATATCTGTAAGTTTTACAATTTAAACTCCATAATAAAAAATAACAAAACAGATGTTTTTTTTTTTTTTTCCTGTAACAACCTTTATCGAGATAGACTTTGGAGTGTATATGTATATCTCAACAGAAATTAGCTCAGAGCTGTCTGTAATGTTATTAACCCTTTGCTCATGGCCAGTGGGGGACTAAACTCAGATGCTGGACTGGGGAGAAATCGGAGAGCTCCAGGGCTTATGGTCAAATCCCGAGTGGATCCTCTGACAACTCAGCCGGAGGCACAGAGGAGCCACAGTTGCTCAACAGCCTGAGATCACCAATTTTAGAGGCCTTGGGCTATTCAGTGATGCCAACTTACCATGCACTCTCTTAGAATTTATCTCTTGTAAAATGGTATTCAGAAAGGTAATCGTTTCCATTTTTATTAAAACATTAATAGATTTATAATAGAACTTGGATTTATTGTTAGAAATAGAATAGAAAATCTCTTTATTGTCCCACAATGGGGAAATTCTGGTGTTTATAGCAGCAAAACGATTATAGAAAAGAATGGCCAAATCGGGACTCAGTTTATTGTATATGAGTCTATAAAATGGCCTAGACCTATTGCCACAGAACCCATCCACCATGATGATGCACTACCTATCCCTCTTCAATCAGGCAAATGATTCAGGAACATTACATTAAAAAACAAACTCAATGACAGTTTAGTTGTAAAGGCAGCATTTCCCTTTTTTGGCAGACACTAATAATCCCTGCTGTAAACTAAAATAATTATCAACCAAATTTATTGACAGTGTCAGTACAATCTTCTCTGTATGTAAATACTGCATGCTACATTTCATGTAGTCATGTTCTTGTTTTCTGCAGTTTTACTTCTCCTCTGATGATGCTTGCTCTTCATTTTTTTCTGTAAATGTTTGTTTTTTCACTCTTGCAACATAATAGATCAGATTATTGATAATTGTCCTCAAGTACAGTAAAATCTCTAAAGGTTTCTATAATTGTTATGGCACTGTAATTTTTCACAAAAGAGAGCTCTCAAAGAAAATAAATAAATAAATAAATTAAATAAATTATGAATAAAACATTTAAAAAGTTGCAAAAACAACAGATTTTTGTTTGTGATTTAGAATAAAACTACTGATGCTCTTTTTTCAGCAGGATCAGACAGACCACATTTGAACATTATCCTCTTTTTTTTCTTTTTTTTCTTGCCGAGGACAACAGCAGATCAATGAATCATCAGATCAATACATCTTAATCATGTTCCTCGTGTCAGCTGCAAGCAGATATTGAAAACATGGAGAGAAATAGCAAGTTGACATTTGGCTGATAAAAAGCGATTCTCCAGACAGCGGTGAGATCCCATCCCACTGGAGTAAAAAAAAAAAAAAAACATGAAACAGAGTTATTTATTGAGTGATGAAGAGTCATTTTCAGGTGATTTCATGGACACCAACTGTGACAGAATTATCAGGGCTAATAAAGTAAACGATATTATCAAAGAAAGTCTGTAGGTGAAAAATAAGTCCCATTGTGCTGCTTAAGGCAAACATGAGCCATAAATTGAGTTTTGTAGTCAAATAAAATCTAAATAACGTGATTTAATGGCTATTATGACAGGTTGACTTTAGGAAAAGTTATAAATGCTCTTAGTTATAAAAACGTTTAGAGAAAAAAAAAAAGTGAAATTTTCTTAAAATATTATCGAACAAAAAACTTTCTTTCTAAATAAGGCTATTGTCAGGTTTAGGTGGAAGTTAGTTATGGACTCAAATGCAGAGATGATGAGGCTAAGATGAGTTTTGCTGATTTAATGAAAAAAGGCAACAGAAACAAAAAGCAAAAACCAGGAGACATCAGGGGAAAGCACATATGGGGAGCCAAGTAACTACAAGAAACCAGCAATGATGAAGTTCAGACGAGGTGCATATATGGGGGATAGAACAAATAATGGGCTAATGAGCTGATATGGAGCAGGTATGCATAGAAGTAACTAGAAGGGATTATAGGTGTAGGTTTAGAATTGAGTTTAAATGTGAGAACTAATCTGATAAGGTTTTACTTTATATTGTTTTTTTTGTTTTTTTTTTTCTTCCATTGGAAAATAGTGACACTCTGGTGAGAGTTTCACAAGGTTAGAGTATTTTTCAAAGTCTTACTAACCTTTATGTTCTTGTTTTGAACAAAGGTTGCACAGACAATATTAAATAGGTAAATGTGTTTATCTCATGTATTAAAGGTCAGTGGTGAGTTCAACCAAGTTATTTAGCAGGTTTTACTTTAATTAATCCCTTATGTTACGCCAATGTAAATCCAATACCCTGTTTCTTCTTAAAAATGCTTAGCCTTGTCTTGTTAATTTTGTAAAAAAATATATATATATTTATTTTATTTAGTTGTTTTGTGTACCTTATTTGAAATATTCCAATAATGTTCCTATTATTTAGACACATGGAAGCTACATTATTGCTACTGCGATTCCATACATTATTTCCTAGTGAACAAGCTTTATTATCAGCTCTTCATCAAACTGTTTCAGTGAAGACATTCTTTCTTTTCTTTGCAGAGAAGGAAGAAAATAAAGAATGTGTAATTATCTGAAGGGGTGAGGCCACCACACTTAAAGTCAGTTGTATAGAAATCCTCCAGTAATGAGAAAAGGTAAGCTACTTAGAGTAAAAAGCTCCATTTTTCTCACCTCGGTTCAACAGCTAATGACAGACACTAGGTGTCTGCAGCAGCTCTATACACCCTCAGCCTCGCCAAAAGGAGGAAAATAATGACAAATCAAGGGCTGGAAAAACTTCAGCTACATACCTCAGCTAAAAGAAATACAAAAAATGATTTATTGTTTATTCTAAAACAACACATGCCATGAAGAAGAGGTTGTAAGAATTAAGAGAACAGACAAATTAGATAACCAAGAGGATCATGGATTCATTTTTATTTGTACTTTCTGCTGTACATGGTGGAGTTGAAAGGTGGCTTTAGAAGAACTTTTTTGTTTTTTTTTAAATCATAATTAAAGTTGTAAAACCATTCTTAGCTACTACAAAATGTACAAAACGTACCAAAAGGGACGTTTGCAAGCCTTACCTTATAAACTTGGTCTAGTCCAAACCTGTTTCGATGTGTTAACCCCGCATACATGCTTTTGGGTAAAGGGTGCCTGACCTGCTTTTGCCCTGAAAGCTGTGACAGCACAAGACATCAGTCTGCCGCTGCTCCATCCAGCTCATTCATGTACGGTGAGAGACTGAGCAAAAAACTGCTAAGAGATCACACTGTCAAACCAACAGTTATTTGCTAGGAAGTACAATATGCTAAGTGTAAACAAACCTGTTATGAACAGTGGCAAAGCTTATTCCTGGTTTATTACTTTTTTCATAAGCATAGCTAACTCGGGTCCCTACTAGCATCAAGATAGTATGTTATGTTGTTATGTAGTGTGCAGGGATGTTTGTTTTAGTATAATGGATGAACGTGATTAGAGACAGAATGTGATTATATGGTATCACAGAATTTTAATTACATATGTATTAAAGCTTGAACACACCGGACAAGATTTAGGGTCTGATTCGATGGATATTTGGATCATATGAAGTTGTTGCATTTAGAGCTTACTGAAAATGCATAGAGCTCGTCAAACCATGCAGGGCTCTCTGCAACTGTGCTTGTGTAGCTGCAACCGACGTAGGACCCTGGTCTATTTATGTTGAACCTGCGCAGCAATTTGGCGATGATGTCCTAACTCAAACAGAAAGAGAGACACAGTGGCAAAGTAAAACACATACATTTTTGGAGAAAGTATAACAGCCAGGCTTGCTCCGTTTGGTAACATATTGTAAGTAGTGCAGACTTGAACATGCACAATCAATAACCCTTTTTAATAAAGTATACTTTACCTATGATAGGTGCTCATGAGAACAGAAAAAGTACAATTGTGATCCTCTTTTAGCTTCACAAAAGGAAAAGTTAAACAACATTGAGGCTGAGGTACAACATGATACACATGCAGCTTATTAGCTCCCCTCTACATGAAATAAAAAAAAAGTCAACAAATTTCAACAAAAGCTCCTGAGGATCACTTTTCACTGGCCTCTTCCAGTTATAAACTGTTTCAAGGTATTTGTTGTTGTCCTACAAAAAAAAAAACATCACCTTCATGTCACGTTCTTTTTTGTGAACAATTCTTTAATTAATCTTGCCGCTCTTAATTTGAGTTCAAGCTTTACTCATTCCTCATTTTGTTGAGAATTTTGTTATGCCTTTGATGAAAATGATTTCACCTTTTAATAATTCTAAAATGTAGTGCAGAAAAAAAATTAGCATTATCCTTTCTTGCACATTCAATTTTAACACATTTTGTCCCTAAATTTTAAACATATCTTTCTAATTCACCAGGTAATTCTGTGTCATGTGTACACACATAACCATTCTGTTGTGCTTGACCATTTGGCTGGAAAGGATTACAGCAGTGTAGCAATAATTAGTTGTGTCATAATGAACATTTTGCCCTATGGCGAGGAATAATTAAGCAGCAATTTGCAGTGATCGGTAACGAGGTGACGAGGCCAAAAATCCTCCGGAGTTCACCACCACTTCCCTTAATGGGATTCATTACTCTGCAGAACCTATTTCCCTCCACACTGTAAATGAATAATGTATCCCTGCATGTACTATATGTAAATAATTCAGCACTGCTATGTGTCATTGTCAACATGTATACATCTTTAAAGCTGAGACGTCAGGGTCATTAGTGTCAAAAAGCTGTGTTTGGTTTCATGGTTTATTAAGTGCAGGCATGAGTAACAGTCAGACTTCTCCATTTGAAAGTTTCTGTAGTTGTTCCTGTTGTCAGATCAGTGCCAGGCCTGCATACAGATAACTGAGTTATCCAGATTAAAGGCTTGGCAATCTGACATAGATTTCAGGGGTTACTTCTAAACTCATTTAGGATGGTCCTCAAGGAATCATTAGCTTCAACATTTTTTTTTCAACCTTTGACAGAGAAACTGAACATAATATGCTTTCGTTAAACCTAGTCATATTTCTTCTGATGTACTTATGCATTGTCACGACATTTCGATCCAAATGCTTCTTTTCTAAAACATTGTTTTCTGAAAAACAAACTGTCGGGGGTCAACAAGCTACTATTAAGGGCATAAAGTAAATCTTTCTGACCACCTAAATTATTTTAACTTCATTTTATTCCTAGAATAAAGGTGCACAATTCAGAAAGTGCTTTAGAATGGTTCTTGAACTTGTACAAAATATACATTAAAGTGTTATCACAAAAAAAAAATATATATATTATCTACATAATGACAACTGGATCTGACCCAGTGTAATTAATATTTGAAATAGGTAATGACTAAACAGTTCCCTGTTTTAAGCAATTATTATGTTCAATACATCTAAAAAAAAAAAAAACCTAAAGCAAGAAAAATTAAAGTGTTTGTTTTTAGGGTTATTATCATTAACTTAAAGTAAAATTAACTAAAACTAAAATGTAAAATGGAATTGAAAGGCAGAGGTCCAAACTTAATCAAAATAAAAACTAATGAACATTTCTAAACTATTTAAACCTTGATTCTTAGACAAACAGTTGATCGAGCTTTAGGCTAATTTCAGCATTGACTAATTGTCAATCAAACCAGAAGCAAATGTGACATAAACATAGCCCTAAGGGGAATTTGGAATGGGGCTAACTATGATATGAACAGGCTTCATCTTCAGGATGTTACCAACCTTCCCTAGGACGAAAAGCACATGCAGTTACAGCAGAGGAGGGGGAAGCGTCCCACAGTGGACAAAACGCTTATAGTTCTAGCTATAACAATACTTAGGAACTTCCCTGCTTGCTTAGAAACAAAGGTGGCAGCCTTAAACTGGTACTAGCATAGGAATTCTGCTGATGTCCTGTCAATGTAGATTCAAAGCTTAAACAGCTTTGAAGTTCTACTTCTTCTGACCTGGTGTTTTCAAACACAAAGGGCTCAAGTGGAGATAGTGAAACATGCAGAGAAGATCATCAGGGCTCTTCTTCCCTCCATACAGTAATAGACATTTCATCCCAGCGCTGCGTGTCCCGATCCCGTAAAATTATCAATGACCCCTTACAACCCCAGCATGGACTGTTTTCCCTGCTGCCCTCTAGGAAGAGGCTTCGCAGCATTCGATGCAGGTCCAGTAGATTCTATAACAGCTTCTTCCCCACTGCCATCAGACAGTTGAATGTTGAAAAAACTCTAAATCATGTCACAGACTCTGCATCTAACTGTCCATATCAATGCTTTTTTTTTTTGCACCAATGTTTTTCTCCCACAGTGTTTACATGTGATCAATGCTGCACTTTAAGAAAATCAGTTGTGTATACACTTTGTGTATACAAAATGACAATGAATGTTATCTAAGTCTAAGTCTGTCAACACTAACAATATTGTGCCAGTTTATAGTTAAAAGGAACAAGCTCAAAGTTCAGTTCACACTGCTAAAAATTAACTAGCTCACGTTCATAGTTCACATTTTCAAAAATGAACTAAGTTCAAAAACCTATGAACTAGTTCAAGTTCATGTGGTAAATTAAGACACAATCCTACACAATACAACTTTAAATTTCACCATTTAAATGTGTGATCATAAGATGATTACTTCTAGTAGGAAGTTTCCTGCAGTGAAGCTCAATGGTACTAAAATAACAGAAATGTGAAAGATCATACTCTGAAAGTTTTATGTTAACGATGTTTATTCTAAAAAGCAACATTAAGGTTTCAGGAAGTAACCTGTAAATATCTGCATTTGTATATATATATATATATTTCTCAAGTTAATCAAGTTCAAAATGTAATCTAAAAAAACAATTCAACTGATTTCTAAAATTACAAAACACACTAGAAAAGCAATACAAGCTGAACATAATTTCTGCCAGAGTAGGAAATTCCTTTATGAAATTACACACCATAAAAAATTGAATTTCCCCAAGCCACACAGGGCCTGCCCTTAACCACAGTTAGCTGACTAAACCAGACCCAGACTTCCCAAAAAGAAAGCATGAAATCCGGATGGCTCCAGTTCAGATCAGAGCACTAGCAGAAAAGCATGTGCACAACATTATCTCCAAGGGTCTACTGCAAGTCACTGCAATAGAACTGACCTTTTGAACTGTTATCCTAAGATTAAAGAATGTGTGTACAGCAAGCTTAAGTATGGTAAGAGCCACTACAAACAGTCAGAAATAAAGCCTAAAAATAAAACTGTCAGCATTCAAAGCTTCAACTATTGTTTTTGCCCTCTATTATAATGATGTCTGCTTCTGTACTTGTGACAGCTTATTCTACAACTTTCATCTTAATGCCAATTAAAAAGAGACTAATTACTCATTGTTTGAGAAGTCTGAACAACATCAGCATCCTTTTGCAACTTTTCTGTTTGTTTTTTTTTTTAGGATAAAGCAGCTTTCACGACTCAGTGCAGGATTAAATGACTCCCTCCTGACGGATATTTTCTGTAGTAAATGATGACTTTTCTCTGCCTCTAATCTGGTTTACTATTCTCAATGCTGCAACCTGCAAACAGTCAGATTGACTTTTGAATTATGTCAGAAAATACTAAAAGATGAAAGACTCCTTTGAAAACAGGAGAGGAAAAAAAGAAATCAAGTCTTTCACCCAGCATATGAAACTACGACAAAGCGCCGGCAGATCAAAATCTGATCAAACAATAACATTTTTCTCTGTTTCTGATTGTGATTGGGCCTTTTTTTTCTGACAGCCACAGGAGTATTTGTGAAAGTAACGAGATAGTGACGTTTTTTTCTTGTATATTTTTTTTCTAACTCTTACTTTGATATAATGAGAGGATGATGAAAAAAAGGCATGACTCTAGGAAGGCACGTTGCTGGGCGGGTAAATGACATCAAAGGGAATGATAAGCAAATGTAGCTGAGCTTTCGTTCTGAATTAAGTCAGCCAACCACTTTAATCAAATTGTTTCAGAGGAATCAAACTACAAACAGAAACAGCAGGAAGACGGAAGGGGAGATTGATTTAAAGCCTGTAAGCTTCTGCTGTAGCACCTTTGACAACCACTTCCTTCCATTTACGCTAGCTTTTATGTTTAGACTCTTTCTGATGACCTCAGGCCTTGCAGATATCTTTGTTTAATAGAGTCAATAGTTATTAAAACACCACATTTTTCTTCAAAATCAACACCCCAATTTAAAGATTTAACTAAGATTTTATATTTAATCAAAACTGTTTCGTTGTGCCTGCACTTAAGTTGTTTTTCCTTATTTCACTCCCTCTTTCTGCACTGTTTCCAATTACTTGCTGTCTTCACCTTTCTGTTCCTTCTTAATGTTTGTTTCAGTAGAAAGAGCGTTTGTGATGGTATCATTGGCTGCTTTCAATGACCCTTGGTCCGCTGGAGATTTCCTCTTTTTAAAGGACCACTTTCTTTTAAAAGAGAGTGGTTTACCTCCAATGCTAACCTGTGCTCACTTGCAATGGAAAATTATTTTCCTTCATCACAGATTAAGACCTTCTTACACGTCAAAAACCTCTATGACTCTTCCAATGTTATATGATTGCTTAACAGTTTTTCTGAAAAGACATTGCCACAAGGTTAATGTCTGGACTAAGAAATGTCCTCACAAGTAACAACTCAATAAGTCAATTTAGAAAAACAAAGTAGAAGCAGAAGTAGAAATTCAATAAGCTTTGCCAGAAATGGTTCAGTGTCAACATTACAGCAGAGGCTACTCTGATTCATCTTTTGTCTGTGTTCTCCCCTCACTCATGCACAAGATCCTATAATACATGAGCTCTGATACTCGAAGCAGAAACTTCCTCCTCACCCTGGAGAGGGCAAAGCCCATTTTTCCATTTAGAATCACAATAACTTGGAAGAGCTGATTTTATGAAAATAATAATAATTATTAAATGAAAGAAAAACCCTTAATGGTCACAGAAATAACGTATTGTAAATATGACAAAGGTAAAAATAAATCAATGAATAAAATTAATAATAAAATATAAGCTAATACAAACAGTTCCTACAAGAAAAAACATATATATATCAATTTATAAGCAAGAAGCCCAATTAAGACAACCACAGTCATCTAGTCTATAACCAAAGCTCTGCAACATTTAGATCATCAGTTGCCATTCAGATTCAATAAGCATCTAATTACCAGATAAAATAGCGAATAAATAATGAAAATAAAAAATATCACAATCAGGAGACAAGCTGATTATTTATTAACAAAATCCATCCGTCTGTCTTTGTGCAGTCTTAGTATCTCAATTTAGTATCAGCCATTGAGGCTGATACTAAATTTTAACCAAGACGAATCTTCTTGGCTGTAAACATTGTGCTCTAACTTAACAAAAGGACAGAAAATGCTGACATAGGGGTGGGCCCACTAACTGGGCCTGTTGGCCAAATCTGAAATCTAATTGATTGAAGAAAACATTTCTCACTAATATTGTTAAAGTAACATCAGCACTGCTGATTCTGAAGGCCCTGGGCAGATTTGATTGACATGGCAACACACTAAGGCTAAAGTCTGATTGGACAAAAATAGCACCCACATAAATGTAATGAAAGAAGTGCAGGCAAGAGAAAAAATACAATATTACGAATATAGATTGTTTGGAATAATTAATACAGTTGGAAAGAGGGAAATTCAAGTTTAAGTTGTAAATGTATGTTAGTGTTTTCTGGTTGGGTTTTGAAGGCCTTTGCAGCCCACTACTGCTATTAGATAAAGATTATAGTTAGAGTGTCTCAGGTTACCCTGAGCTATCTCTGTAGTTATGCTGCTATAGGCTTAGACTGCTGGAGCACATATGGACCACTTTTTATCAATCTGCTTAATTTTATCAGCTTTTTCCTAGTCTGTAGTACAGTATTTGTTAGTTCCGGAGAAGATTCTCATTCATCCAGGTCATAGTCATTCTGAAAAAGTAAAAAAAAAATAAAATAAAAAACAATCCTCTGGACTTTGTTTCCAAGTTTGAAGGCGTTTTGCTTCCTATCCAGGAATCTTTTTCAATTCAAAATGTCAGAAATGCTGTTGAGTTCGAGGCTTTTCAAAAAGCGAAATGTCTTCAAACTTGGAAACAAAGTCCAGTGGATTGTTTTTTTTTTACTGTTTTGGAAGTATTTAATAGTTCAACCTGTAACATTTTATCTCTGCTCCTTTCTGTATGCCTGCTTATATCTCCTTTAACCCCAGTCAAGGAGACAGAACCCCAGCCACTCAGTCTGAGCTTTGTTCTGCTTGAAGTTTTTTTCCTGTTAAAGGAGACTTTTCCTCTCCTCTGTCACTACATGCATGCTTGGTGTGATGGGTTGTTGTCCAGTCAATAAGTTTATGCAATCAGAAAACTCTGAAGAAATCTAATTTTATGATCTGTCTAAATTATCTCTGTAAAGTGCCTTGAGATAACATATGTTTTGAATTGACACTATATAAATTAACTGCATTGAATTGAACTGATCTTGTTAAAGAAAGCAAAATAAATCAGTGTTGATGAATCTATATACCAGACCTCAAACCATGCAGCTTTAAGTTCTATTTTCAGAACAACAAACTGGCCAGTCAAAATAGATCACTGTTTCTCTAGGAGATGGGAAGATGTGATGGAGAAAATGCTCCTTGATTTCTCTTCAAAGACAAACCCGAGGTGAACTGCAGCAAACACAGGCCAAATATCTGTCTGCGAGAAAAGCAAAATGATGGCTGAGCATTAGTCTGCTTCTATCCGAGCCGGTTAACCGGAGAGCTGCCATTACTCATGTTCTAACAGCCTGTAATGGGATTTTCCTCAGATGAGCAAAAGGTTGTCAGGCTGCTCGCTGCAGATCAGTAAAAGAGGCACAGCAGACTTGAAGTCCAAATAGACGGGATGGGACCAGAGACAAAGAAAAACAAGCTGCACTCAGAAGGGATTTGTTACAGTTCTTACAAATAAGGTGTTCTTTTATACTTATTGGCCCTCCCAGTAAAGGTGCGTAAAAAGCTTAAAATTAATTTTATACTGCAGCAGCAAAATCTGGCTTTTTTCCCCTTGTATATGATTTGAGTCAATTTTTACTTTTTTATATTTTTTTTAAATCAACATCATGCATACTGTAACTACTGGCTCCTTTGCTGTTAATACTTTGTATAACTGACCTTTAGGTAGGACCTTTTAAAATATTATACTTCATAATATTTTAGCATTAAGTCATTTCTACAGATTTTGGTAAAGGGACTGAAATGACTGAGATTTTTATGCCAAAATTTATAAAATGTTTTACACCATTATCCTGTTAAAAGGCCTACTAATGGCTCATTTTTGTTTTCTGCAGGGGGTTTCAGAAAGTCATTAGAAGTGTATTGATTGTGGGCTTGACAGGGGTGCAGTATGCAACACTGTTACCTTGCAGCAAAAAGGTCCAGTGTTTAAATAAAGCCCTGAGTCTCTCTGCAAGTTTGCATAGTCTCCCCGTGCAAACTTTTTGCAGGGGTTCCTTAACGGGGACTCTGGCTTCCTTCCACAGTCCAAAAACATGACTTTAAGGTTGATTGTTTTCTTAGGGGTGAGTGTGTGTGCGTGCATTGGTTGTGTATCTCTATTTAATCCTGTAATGAACTGGTGACCTGACCAGGTTATACCCTGTTTTTTGTCCATAAACTGCTAGATGTAGGCACCAACCTCCTGTGATTCTGATGGAAAAGCAGTTTAATAAGCAGAAGTTGTTAAAGAAAAGCAAATGCTCCCATCTGATCAAAACACACAACTCCAGTTAAAGTCCTAGTAACATTCGTTGAACTAAAGACATTAAACTCTTTTTTTTCTTTCTATCATGTCTCCAAAACAGTCAGTTGGTATATGATTAGTATCTAAATGGCTGACAATGAGACATTGTGACATTTTAGATACTACTCTTTGCTGTAGATCAGATGCTATTCTTTGCTGCATTTCAAAGAGTACATTTCTGATAGTTTTACATAGAAGAACTAGGATACATTTTTCCAGCATTTATTATTACTTTTCATGTTTTGGTAAACTTTCTCTGTTGCTCTAACTGTAGATATGGACAAATATGGTCCAAAAAACCTCGTCCTTTTAGTATAACCGAATAGCATGTTGCCCCCTCTTTTTGAGATTCTTTAAATAAATAGACCTCTGTTTCACTTTATGTTTATCTGAAAGTCAACGATTTCTGGTTTAAAACATCAAACTTTGATTGTCTTAAAGTGAAATTTCAAAAATAGTTCTAGTCTAATAAACTAGCCCCACCAGCAAGCGGCCAAAATCATTTTGCCTGTGAGCTGGTCTAGCTTCGATCAATGCCCCAGGCCCTAGAACTGGTGGGCCAATCACAACGCAGAGGTGTATTTTGAATTTCTGGATGCAAAGCAGGCGGGGTTTTGAGGGCGTGACGACAAAGCTGCGTGATGCTGGAGAAAGCACAACAAGGTAGATGGCAAAAACTATTGAACAGTAGCATACACTGCAGAAGCAGCAGCTTTCAATGGCACGCTCCATTAAAAGTTAAAAGTTCTCTTTTCTGTTGCTGTTGTTCAATAAAAGTACGTTTTAAGATCATTTGAGGCAAGAATATTATACAATATTATATAAAAGGTCACTATTCACCATTTTACCAAAAGGCTGTTTGTTTACACTTCCTCACCAGCTTTCTGTCATGCTCACAGTCAGTTGAGCTCATTGGTCAGAGCGTTGGCCAATAGGCACAGACATGGTTTGAAAAACAACGGGTTATTCTCATCAACAATTTTCCGATGTTCTCATTCATCGGGGCCAGACTAAATAACACCTTTTGTGTCCTATTTACTCCGGGTTGTCAGGCTAGAATAGTTCAGTTACATTAACCAGAATTATTGGAGCACAGATAATTGTTGCACAAAAATGATATTCTTAAAAACCTTAAATTTTACATACAAGATTTTTTTTAACACCACATAAATGTACTTTATTTTAACTTAAGGTTATGGCTCTGAAAAAAGTATTCAAAAATTGTAAGGATGTAAGGTTGTACATTTATTTGTGTTATGTTCCGTTTTATTAGCTTTTCTATATGTGTAAAATGCAAAGGTTGTTTGTTATATTTTCTTATATAATAGGCTTTTAAGAACATTACGTAAACAGTGAAAAATGAATAAAACCCTAAATAACTGTCTTAATTTATACAGGTCTTACCCGTTCAAATGGATTATGCCAGAAGCAGCAGAAAAGAGTCAGATGTCAGCAGTAAAATAGCTAACAGGTTTGATCTTTGTTGAATTACATGTGAGCATCTGATCTCTAAGCAGCATCACTCCAATGTTTAATCCCTTCAATTAAAAATAATCATCCTTTTCATCACAGAAGCACCCCTTGACAGCGAGCATTGATGTCACTGTGACTCACTGGGTGACCTTCTGGCAGGATAGTACTCTTGTCAAAAACATATTTCCAACAAAAGGTGCTATGATGAAATATTTTTAACAACCAATTTCACCTTTAATGGATTTTCAGTAACACCATATGAGAGTTGGAGGAGCATAAATATGATGATTTCTCGGAATATTTCATGTGTTAACTGTGTTCAGCTTGCTAGAACACAATGCATAGTAATTTTTATGACCAAAATCTATAAATATGTTAAAAGGTGTGAGAGAGAGCAGCTGATCTAAGAAACCAGCCTGAAGGTACATAAGAGGAATGAATGTGTGTTGTGTTAACCAACCGAATGAAACACATAAGAAAATGGTAAGCAGGAAGTAAAATGAAATTTGCTCAGGCTATTTCCACAGGTTTGGATGTCCTTCCCTCTTTCACTAATCACTGAGCTTGTCTACACAAAATGGTTAGGCCATTTGAGGACTTCTTCACATGCTAAAATGGTCATCTCTGATCTTATTTCAGTGTTTGACAACCAGCTCTAGTGGCTAGTGCAGAATGACCCTATTCCTAAATATATGATTGTAATTGTTTCATAATTTCTCTTATCAGACAAGGGACAATAATCTTTGTGGGTGAGTAGAAAACCATCTTCCTTATTTGTTTATTTCTATAAGATTTACTGATTTTCTGACACTGGGTAGCACATTTAGCTTTTTTGCTTGTAAGTATAATTCTTTTTTAGGCTTTATATCGAAAGGAAGGTGTTTGTTATTGAAAATATTTATCTGAATTTAAATGGATGTGGAATTAAATAATTGTAAATTCACACAATGTTATATTCTCTGTAGAATCAACGATGAATACATAGGTAAAAATTGGTGAATTACATGTAACTGCTTGTAAATCTTGTTTGTGGATATTACTGTGATCTGGTATTAATATCTATGAGAGTGATCACAGCGGACTGTTCTGTTAAGAGCAGGGAAATGCACCTTAAAACTGCCCTCCCTTTTTATCCGTAGCCGTTTCCTATTGACAGCCTGCTGGGACGGTGAATTGAAAGGGCATGATCTTTTGCGAAGGCAGGCGGGGGATTGTACAGATACTATTTTCAGAACCATATCAAGCCAATTAGCACAGCAGCAGCTAAGCTGGTGTATGCAGGGAGCCTGTGTGTGTGTGTACTGGGGTGTGTGTGTATGTGTGTGTGGTAGTGGGGGTGTGCGTGTGGGTTGGTGTGCATGCTGGATGGGTGGGGGGGTATGTAAGCTCAGCCATATGTTCATATTCCAACCATACTTGGTCGGGCATCACTTTGCAGCAATGTGGAGGGTTAAAATTATTAGCTCGTTAGCTAAAGCGTCCCAAGCGTCTCCTAATTAGCATATAATAGGACAGCTGAGTCTGTAACAGAGGGGCCTCTAATTTAAGAATAAAGTTCATTTTCCTGCCCGAGAAATTCCTCACAATCGTGACCAGGCAACTACAATTAGCCTCTTCTCCATTGGCATTAATCCTCAGCTGTGAACTATTATAATATAGTTATTGTTGGCCTACAGGGTTTGTCATTCTTCTAGGCACGTCACAAATCCCTGGGTTCACGCTATTTTATGAGACAAAAACCCTTTTCCAGTTAAATTTAGTCTAATTTGTCATGTTGAAGGACTTTTTATTGAAAAAAAATGTTTAGTTTAAAAAGCTTGAAAAGGGGGGGTTTCTCTGAGAATGTGGATGTTGAGCAAACTTGGAAAAGCAGAAATGTCAGAGTGTGGAAGGTGTCAGCATGCTAACAGCAGCTGGAAATAGAAAGAAAATGAATCACTTTCTGCTAGTTCTATAATTGCCGACCTCACATTTAGAGAGGAGTCCAACTATCACACCATCAACATTCAGCAAAATTTCCTAAATTAGTCCACACCAACTGAAACTCACGTCATAAAAGTAAAACTGTTTTAATCAGAACTTCTACAGAAATCTGTGTGTCTTTCAGCATCGGGTTTCTTTGGGAACAAATAGACGTTGGAGGTTCACAATTCAGGTTGGTGGTATTTTTAGGTTTCTGTATGTATGAACAGGTGGCGCTGAGCTTGTGTAAACAAAAATGTTGAGTTTACAGGTGCAGCAAGTGTTGTCAGTTGGCTGTCGACTCCCTTATTAATGCTGGAGGAGCTGAATCTTCACACCTTCAACCCACCAAAGTTTTTTTTACCTCTGAACACCTCTATTTTACTTTTTAAGCTCAAACACAGTGAACATTTATTATTTTTTTCTATTTCTAATGTTTTTTTTTTTATTTAAAACTGATATGTCATTGATGTTTGCAGTAATAATGGAGCAAAATCTGACAAAAAATGCCAGTGTCTCATTCCCCAATCGTAATTTGACACAGGGCTCCAGGCTTTGGTTGTTTTTTTGGGTGGTTAACAAGGACTGCTCTGACATTTTTACCACTGGTGTGCCTTAGCCCAAACTTAGAAACAATTAAATGTTGGTGGTGATAGAATTTTTAAAGGAGGAGATGAGGAAATAAGCTGCTTGGCAGCGGTTTTCGCTCTCCGACTGCTCTCTAGCTTCCATTGCATTTTCATCTTGGTCATATTTCTAAACAAAATAAAACTAGCTGAGCAAATACGCACTGGAATTGTTCAGAATTGCAAAGTAAAATTTTAAAAATGTAACTTTCTATTTTTTGTCCAACAATAAGGCCTTACTGTATACCCCCTTTAGTGTTGAACTTTGCTTCTATTTGTTTCCATTAATCAAGAGCTGATATTTAAAAATATCCAGAAACTGTAAACTAATGACAGGAGACAGAGAGAGCTGCTGATGTCGCCAGACAGACGATCGATCAGTGAGCCAGGGAGCCTCAAACCTCTCCTCAGCCCCACCCTCCCTAACCTTTACCGCCACTGGTGGATGGCTCCATCAATCAGGGTGACGGACAGCTGAAGCGTCCACTCTTCCCACTGATCAATAGCATGGATCATTTTCTCTCAGAAACAGTATTATGACATCTGATTGTGAGGTGGTTAATATTGTTTAAAATGAGATAAACACACTAAGCGGAGAGTCTGAACGTGGGGATCAATCTCTGTTTCTGTTGTCTTATCATGGCTGCCGCTCGATAACGCTCTGGATGGAGGATGGAGACGGAGGACCAGAATGATTGATGGAGACACACGGGGACTCCCCGGAAGAGGATAAAGATCGGGGCGGAAAATTCATCCTGCATCTGATTTTATTGTTTAAATAGAAAGCCCATTGGAGGCTTCCACCAAAAGGTTCACCACTGTGTTAAAAAAGAAATACACATTAATTAAAAGTTTAGGAGCAACTGCATGTATAACATAAATGTTATTAGATGTGATCAACTATGTTTACAAGAATGTACTGTAAAGTGACGGATATGCAAAAACAGTATTCTCTTTTAATCCAAAATACCTTTAAAGGTTTCTCAGCAGACTTTCTTTTATTGTTACTTTATTTTGTTGTTTTTTTCTTGCTACAAAAACATTTAACTGAAATTCAATCATAGCTAGCAAATGTTAGTGCCAGATGCAGAATACTATTAAGAGGGTTCTAATTGTGTGCAAAACAATCCTCCCCAGGCAGATCTGCTCCAAACACAGCTCCTCCAAGCAAACAGTGTCTTTCTAGTCTGAAACAGTTGGGCCCACATTTAAATTATGCTTTGCAGATGTGTTTAGGAGACAAGCCTATATTTATGTATATTTTTGTTACCAAAAGCCAGAGTAAATATTTCCTTTTTTTATTCAGAAAACTAAAGTTTGTCTTTTATGCAGACTGTGCTAATAAATAAGAGATGAAGAAAGGTTAGTGTTTAATTTGGACCAAAAGAAATAAAATGCTTCTGGAATTTAAAAAAATGGCTTGGGAAATTTGATCCATCATTTTGTCAAATGTTTGACACTTTCACCATACACTTTAAATAATAAAAAAAAATGTATGTTTTGTATGTTTTTAAATCATTTTTAAACAAATTGGATTGTTCATGCAGATAACTTCTTCTGTAAAGATCAATTTGTATCGCATGACTTTGCAGCTCTCTGCTGTAAGGCTGAAGGTGGGATGAGGGAGCGGGGGATGAAGGCGGGTGGGGGCAGCAGGAGCAGAATTCTCACACACTGCTCACCGGAATGGAAAGTTTGGATGGATGGCTATTTAATACCATCTGGATGGCATTAAATCAGGCTCAGATAATGTAAAAAAAAGACTGATTTAAATATCATATTAAACAGCTTTTCCTTCTTTCATCTTTGAAAATAGTCCATGTATTTGTTACTTCAAGACTGGACTATTACAATTCTTTGCTATTAGGACATTCTAACAGGAGCATTTTAAAGAGGAGCATTTTTTATCTTATCTTCGTGGAAGCCAGCAGGAAGAAAGAAACACCCAAAGAACCTGCTCACAGCTCTGTGAATTATGACATGTTTACAGTAAATTTATTTAATAACTCAATGGATATTAAAATAATGCAACCGTGCACATTTTATTTAGTATTCTGACAATTAGAAAAGTTCTTACCCTTATAGTATAATTAATGTTATTGTTTTATTTCACTTTCATCATCACTGTACTGTAGGTAGGTGTATATGTAAACAGTCAATCGTGATGCTTTATAAGTTTTAGCCACTTTTCTGTCAATCTAAGTCTTTCTGGCCAGAATGAAATAAAAAAAAAAACTAAGTTAAGTAAATCTATCATAAAAAAAACAAGTATTTTTACATTGTGGAAGACAATATTATTTGATATTCAGGATGGATTCGGACAACAGATGTGGAAACAGTGTAATTGTAATATAAATTGCTGAAATATTGTGTATTTAAATTATTTTAAAGGGAATCAGTGCATGAAACCCACAGTCCATTGCATTTTTATAAACCTGACCAATAGAATAGAAGAAAAATGAAAGACAACTTTGTGAGTTACTGAAAAGGAAAAGTTAAGTTTTTTTCTCAATTACTTCTGGATTTTGTATGTTGGTGGATAAAGAGAGTCACAGCAAAGTTTCAAACTGATAAAAAAGAGGCCGATTGTCCCACATTAGCTGGACTTGATATTATTTCATTTTTTTCTGTATGTATTCAGTGAAAACTGCTCTATGTATTTGGTAAAGAAATAAAGTAATAGGATTATAAATCTAGTTCCAAATCCTAAGAGACGTTTGGTTGATAGATGGACAAAAGTACCCCGTACACTCACTACCAAAATCATTTAAGCCTTTTAAGATTCATATTTAGCATCATATTATATCTGCTCAATCACTTAAAAAAAAGCTTTTAAAAAGAAACTTTAGATAGATGTAGGGTAGCTAAACATGTCTGTCCATTCAGTGTGTGGAAAGGCTGTGGGCATTCTTAGTGTACATAGTTATGAAAGTGTAGCAGTAAGTTTTGGAGGACCCACTCTGTAAACTGTGAAGCAAACAGAGCTGTGGGCTGCCACAACTCATCTTGACACTCTTCACTAGCCACGTCCAACTGTAGGGAATCATTATGAGCCATCTGAGGATGTTTATTAATGACCTTGGCATGGCTGGAGGTGGCAGCCATGCTGTTAATGCAATTCACTGGCACACAGTGGACTATGGCAGTGCACAAAGAGAGACCGAGGACAAGGCGCCTGGTGGACATCCATATTAATGCCAGGGCCAGCCTGTGTTCTGCTGCCATGAGCCCCAGCTGAGGTCCAAACGGCGCCGCCTGATCTCTCAGGACGAGCTCCTTTATCTTCATACCAGCTCATTAGCTCCGGCCCAAAAACTGTCATGAGATGTCTCAAAAGATGTCTGAGATGTCCTCAGAATGTCCTCTGATGTCCCAAGAAGTACCTCAGATATATAAGGGCAAAGTTTGCAAGTTCAAACAAAACTTTTCTTTTCAGTGAAACACTGTCAAAATGTTACAAAGATAAAGTTCTATGTAGCAGGAGAAAGATCCATGGTACTACAATTTTGGGTCATCTCATGTTTCTGCTGATCATATTCTTTTTGTGTTTGTTAGTTTTTTTCCACAAACTTATGAAACTTTTTCATTTTCTTTTTGTTTTCAATCCCTTTGTGTAAAATTTGGTAGAACCACCTTTCCCTGCAATAGAAGTTATTTGGAGAATATAGCTTGAGATTGAATTTTTTGTCCATTCTTCTTTCCAAAATATCTTAATCTCAGCCCAGTTCGATGGACAGCATTTGTGAGCACACTTTTTTTTTTACAGTATTCCCCAAATTTCTGGATTTGATTTCTTCAAAACTTTGGGGTACAAAACTGAATCTCTGCCCCTGTTGAAAAATGATATTCCACAGCATGATGCTGCTCCCACCTTGAGCTTCTCTAAAAATACCATAAAATCACTGCTGGTTTTAAAATTCTTAACGTCATCTCTGACCCCTCTCCCTGCTGTGTTCTTTTGCTCCTGATGATGCTCTTTTTTTTGTCAGAGTTGTTTAACAAACATGGATCCTTCACAGGCTCGTTTTTTTATTTTTTATTTTTTAGAAAATGTTAAAGAAGAATTGTTCTAATACTGAGATTAAATTAAACATCAATGAAGCCTGTTTAGCAATCATATCACTACAAAATGCAAAAGTAATGTAATTCACGTGTTCCTAAAGTTGCAGTTTTAATGAAACTAATGAGGTGAAAGTAAATGTATAATTTAAACCAAAACTTCTCTAATGTTTTTCTTATTTTTACCTCGTTTTTACAGGTTCTCTTATAATGGAAAACATGAAAAACAAACACTCTCTTTCTAATTCTCCATATTTTGTTTGAGTGCCTGAAACATCACCTCGGTGCATTGTATTGGAGTAATAAATCAGCCAGAATGCTGTCCTGCAATGAGAGAGCCTTTTGCCTCATATGAAAATCTCTGTATTCCCCTAACAAATAGTTACTTTTGAGATCTTCCCACTTTAAAGCCTAGGCCTGATCTCATATAAACAGAAAAGCAAAAAAATAAAACCTTCAAATTGCCTTTGTAAGTTTAATTTGGTCCTGATGTGATTTTCTTGTGTGACAGCAAAGTCAGAATCAGTTTGATGTTTTTTCCTAATGAGGGAAGAACATGTAAAAGCGGCTCTAATCCTCATCTCAGTTCACAGCTGGACTCGACTGTGTCAACCAACCCTTGTTAAACCTCCTTTCTGATGCAAACCTATGAAACAACTAAACAGAAAAATCAGCTGCATGTTGTAAAAACTTACATGACCTGGGCATATAACTTGATTGACTTGCTTTTCTGATGCAACTAAATCTTTTAACTCAAAGGCATATATTGCAGTTTATCAAAATCAGCAGATAAAAGTGCAGCAGATATTGTGGTTGTACAGAAAATTGATGGATGATGTAGATTTGTTAAAACAACCATGGGATGAGATGCAATGAACACTTTAAGGACCTCGGTCACTGTTTGGTCACCACACCCTCCATGGATAAGGTGGAATTGAAAGACTCAGAAGAAGCATTTCGATCACCATGGGGGATGTCATCAGCATTAAAACGCTCCACAGCAGGTGTTGAGGAGACTTGGTTGAGATGATGAAAGCTCTGGACACTTTGGGGAAATTATGGTAAACAGACATCTTTAATACCATATCATCATTGGAGTGGCAATATGAGGTAGGCGTCTCAATTCTTAAGAAAAGGGACCAAAGTTTTTTCGCATGTCAAGGGATCACATTTCTCAGCCTCAGTAGGACAGCTTATTTTAGGGTGTTTGATCGGAGACTCTGACTGTATATATGTCTGTTATATATTTATTGCCAACACCAGTAGGGTTGGTAAATATGTTATTTAAGCATTTAATATTCAGACTCTCATATATTTTTGAGGATACTGTTTTGGGGGGAAGGGTTGCAAGGAAAAGTCAACCGGAGGTAAAACTTCACGCTCTGCTTAATGTGCAGCATAGTTACAATGTTCAATATTCTTATCATGGTTTAAGGCAATAACACTGTGCTTTTGTCTTGCAAATACTCAATTCAGACTTATAAAAGCAACCTATAAAAAAAAAAATAAAAAAACACAATGGATAAAATAAAATAAACACATGACTATTGTACCCCAAGATTTTTTTTGTATTTTCTTTCCCTTTTTTGTAATAGTTTTTATTTATTTATTTATTTATTTATTTATTTGTACTTGCACAAGTGAAATTGATACATATCTATTTTCAACTCTAGAATTTTGGATAAAAGTGCAAGTACATATAAAGACATTCTCTATAATAATTCCATCATTTCCATGAAAGAGAAACAGGCAGCTGGTCTATTTATTGACTTCAGAAAGGGAAAAAATACATCTGGGGAGTTCAGGTCAGAGTGTCCTGACTCTGTAACCCCAACAAAATACTGCTGATTAAAGTCAGTCAGATATCTGAAGGATTTTCCGTGACCAGACCAGTGAAAGAAACATCAACTACTAGCAGAATGAGTTAGTAAAACAAACAGAAAGACAAAACAAGAGTTTCAGCCACAGAATTGTAGACTTGAGAAACATTAGCTAGGACTGCATTTGTGTCTTGTCAGTGAAGGAAGAAAGCAGACGCAATCAAGTCAGCATAATACACACTCCATCTACACACAGACACTCATATATATATATATATATATATAGAGCAGGAGAAATAAGTATTGGACATGTACATGCATTGAACAAATACATTTCTACAGTTGCTTTTGACATGAGATTTTCAGCAGATGTTGGTAACAATCTTTGCAATCACCACACAAAGAAATCAAACCAAAGATGTTTAGAAATTAAGTTACTTGTAATAAAGTGAAATTACTTAAATAAATAAATTACTTAAGACTTTGTTCAAAAGCCGTTGTTGACAAAAACAGCTTCAACATACCTCCTGTATGGAGAAAGGAGTCCGATGTATTGCTCAGGTGTGTTTTTGTGTCAGGAACTCAGCGCTAATGGTTGGCAGTTTCATTTGCTACTGCTCACCTGTCTAATTGGCCCGACGGCTCATTAATGCATATCACATTCACCTTGTTCCCTGCTCTTTATGCTGTTTGTCTGCCTACCATCAGCGCCAGATTATTCGAGCTGTTTCTTGAGAGTAGCTAGCATTCAAGTTAGTTTTCTGTGCTTCTGAATCTGACCTGTTTTATGCTTTTGAGTATTCAAGTTTTTGCCTTGCCCTTGTCATCTCTGTCAGTTTTGTTTTTGGACTGATTTCCTGAATTCCGCAGGTTTACCAAACTTGGACTGTGTTACTGACCCCAGCTTGTATTCTCCTTCAGTACCTCTTCAGCTCTCTGATCTTCTGGTCTGTCAACCTGGGTCGGATCCAACCTTTGTTCTGGATAATCCCCCACGGACACTGTTGCCTCCTTGGCGTTGACTGGCACCAGCTCGTCATCACGCTCCTAGTCATGATCAGCCTGACATTCCGGTCACTGACCTGAATTTCCTATCTCCGGTGATCCACCCTGCTGACGACCAGCCACTCACTGTGTTTGTTTAATAAAGCCTTTTTGAGAATCGTCCTGATCTGTATGTCTGAACATTGAGACCAAGGTTGTGACACCATGAGATTTTGACCCATTCTTCCACACAAATAGCCTTCAAGTTTATAAGGTTTTCTGGGCCTCCTCTATGAACTCTGATCTTCAGCTCTTTCCACATATTTCTGTTGGATTCAAGTCAGGTGATTGGCTTGGCCATTCTAGCAGCTTTATTTTTTCTTTGACTGAAACCACAGAGAGTTTCCTTGTCTATTTCAGCTGCTGTCCATTTATCTCTGCCTGGACTAGAGGTGGGTACCAGATTAAGTACTTTCATAGACATTGAAATAATACAGATGTATCATTTCACATAAAAGTTAAAAGTGAATTTTCATTGCCGCTCAATAGACACACAAGAGCTCTGGGACTTCAGAAGCCAATGGTACAGTAAATAAAGAAAGCATGGCTAATACAAAGCACTTGAGGTTATGGCTCTACTTTTCAAAATGCTTTGTAGAATAAACATGATGCAATATTTGTGACATAAAGTGCTAGACCAGTGGCAAGAATTACAATCTAGGGAAGCATCTTGTTGAGCACAAGATCTGGTACAAGGCTAAAATGTACACAAATTTGGACAGCTTAAGTTCCACTGATAGAAATCTTGCATGCAGCACTGTTAGTACACCTGCATCTGTTAGCGTCCTGTCCTCTGTAGCTAGCACATTGACAAAAAACATAAAAAAAAAAAAAATTGTGATGCAACAGTAACAACTATGCAAGTAGAAACTCTGCAGGGGAACAATAGCGAGCATGTGAGTCACTAACCTGGTTTTTAAGTTTAGTCTGAGCTCAGAGGAAGTAGTGGAATCCAGCCAGATCATTTCTCCACAGCATGGGATGGGAAATCCAAGCTGTGGCCAGGGGACAGATTCAAGGTTGTTATCCAAGTAGCAGTCTGAAGACAGGCCACGCAAAACAGATCAGATGCAAGAGAACTCTCACACAGCTCAAATGATCTGGCACTTATGGCTGGGAACAGGCAGTTTAAATAGTAACTGGAACAGGGGGGTCTAATGAGTAAAAATGAAAACTGGGTGGAGTAATGCAGGTGGAAGAAATTAACCAAAACTCCAGTCATCAGTGCCAAGATCATGATAATTGACTGGGACTTAACTGCCATGTAGGGTCTCCAAATGCAAGAAGGCTCTTGGTTACAGGTCACACAAAGAGCAATTCAAGAAACCCTTATGATCACTACAAAATTGAGGGAAGCTAGAGGGACTTCTGTATTATTTCAAAAAGTTTTCAGTTTTCATATCAGATTCTGCCAAATGTGGTTTTATGGCTTTAAGCACATTCAAACTTTGGTTTTGAATAACTCTCCATGGTAAATTATGCAGATGAATTTTAAATTGTCATCTGGTACAGTATGTTTTTAAATCAAGGTGTGCACATTTGAACAGATTACAAAATATCTTTGAAAACATCTGTTTACAGGGAAGTTTTAATGTCTGTGGTAAGAAAATAGCTTCTCAGCAGATGTGGCAGAACAAGAAGCTTTATTAGTGTTGAGGGGAAAGTTGCGGTCATATTAAAACTGGCGGGGTGATGAAACTCTGCAGGGGGAGGAAACCAGAGATGTTGGAACACCCACAAAATTTTAATTGGTATTTTTTTCACTTTTTTTTCAGCCTCTGTGTCTCATTTCTCTTATTTATGATATAAATACTCTGCAGTGCTGACTGCTGCACAATGCGCTGCAGTTCTGTCATACTGTGTGTTAGAGGCACAATTATTACTTGCCTTTGTTTGTGGATGGGCTGCAAGATACTGAAATAAAAACAAAACTGGTGCATTCAATTTTATTGAAATTAAGGCAATTTATAAATTGCCTTTATATATTGCCCTAATTATATATATATATATATATATATATATATATGTATAAACATTTGGACATCAAAGAATCTATATCTACGTCTTTGACCTATCATTGAAATTAAGTTAAAATTGTTGGGGTTGTTTGTTAGTTTCTTTTTATTAATACCATGTGTATTGGTGTTTTCCTGCATGGTTGCTGAAGGACCAGTGAGTATTAACTTGCATTTTTGGGAGTTGAACAACCCATTTGGGTCACAGCTGAAAGACAGAACAGTGATGAGGAAAAGGGGGAAAAAACTGAACTGGAAGTTTCTCTGCGGTCACATTAGCTTTTTGTAAAAAGGAGTTAGTAGCATTGACGTAATGAGGACAAGAAAACATCTCATTAGGAACTGCCAGCTCTGATTACATTTTATTAGCTCTTTATTTTTCTTGGTGGCCATTTCTTTTCCTCAACCATGCAGATTTTTCTCCATCATTCATGTTTCATTTTGTATTTCCTTAAAAGATTTGCAGTAAATCTAACGTTTTTGAATCACTCAGGACAAATCAAATGATTTACTTTGGTTCAAATGGTTATATATATATTTTTTAATTCAGCTCCACAATTGCATTTTGTCACCCTTTAAATTATTACTGTCCAACTCCATGAGTCTTGCACCTTAAAAAAAAACATATAATTTTCCTTCAATATCTTTCATCTTTACCAACCTTACGAGGAATTGCTATAGGTGTCTGAGTTGAGCTGGATACCCTTTACTTCAGAGTAGCCATAAAATACATCTTGAATATACCGTTTTGATTGTTTGCTCAAATGGACCCGTTTAACATTGACATGCATGCTGAACAGTGCGGGTAGTTACCACTTGAGCTACGTTCAGAAAAATAGGCTACAGGCTTATAAATGCAAGACTGAAGAGAGAAAAAATTATGTTTTAGTCATAAAAGTTCAAATAAAAAGGTTACTGTAAATATATTTTTAATTAAAAACCTACGCATAATGTCCCTTTCTTGTAATAAGTATATATTTTGGTTCATCCTTTAACATTTGTTTATTTAGTTTGTAGGAGTATAAAAATATGCAATTTGAATGCACTCAGAGGATATCATGTCTAATAGGCTTAGTTCAGCCAAGTTCAGCACAATAACGCAGTCTTATGTAGATGATTAGATGATTCCCATTATAGAGCTGGAAATAACCCCCTTGAATATGGACTTCATCAAAACTTCACCATTGGTTATCTTCTCAAGCAGCTGCTGGTAATGCTGGAAAGAAATTTTAAGGCTGGTCTATGATTCAGTGCTGGTAATCATTCTTCTGAATTTGGACCAAAGATATAAGATTTACACCCTAATTTATTCAGCTGAACTTTGCGTGTTGCTTTTTGTTTCATATTGCAGTATTTCTCCATGTTTTACGAGACATAAAGATTTACACATGTGGACAAAATTGTTGATACCCGTGTTTAAAAGTTAACCTCACTATCGTCACAGATATAACTTGTATCTGAAAAAGTAAAAATAAATAAAAATCTGATGAAAAAGAAAAAAAGTAAAGTCAGACATTGATTTTTAACCATAGCTCAACAAAAATATTTAAAAAAAAAAGAAATCACTCGAAACAGGTCATGCTTGGGTATATCTAATCTGCCTGTTTTTATAATTGTCCTGTTGTAAGACTGGTGAACAGGCTCTCTGATAACCGGCACATTTCTCTCTAGAATCCATTGATAGATTGAGGTTTAAAACAAAAAAATCAAGAGAAATTCAAGACACTGTGTGCCAGATTACCAAAAGCAGGCCCAGACCAAGGGTAGGACACTCTCCCTGAAGATTTGTGTAGTGTCAATAATTAGTTGACATTCAAATTTTTCACACTTTTGTGCATAAAGCTCTTGATGACATTTTAATGTAGAACTATGTGTCATTTCTATATCCTCTTTTTAAGAAACAAGAGTCTATGGATTTGTTGGACTCAAAAGAACTGTTGCTTCCATCACTTTTGTATAGAGCTGGCTACACATGACACTGATCATTATTTTTATCCCTGTGATTATCAGTACCTATTACTGCAGCACCAAATTCCTGGGGATGCACATCACAGACCACCTCACCTGGATTGTAAACACCACCTCACTGGTAAAAGGCACACAGAAGTGCTTGTACTTCCTGCAGAGGATGAGGAGAGCCCACCTGCCCCCACCCATCCTCAAGATCTTCCACATAAGCACCATAGAGAGCTTTCTGACCAGCTGTCTCACTGTGTGGTGTGGAGGCTGCAGCGCCTCAGACTGGAAGAACATGAGAAGAGTGGTGAGAACAGCAGAGAGGAACATCGGGGCTCCTCCTTCCTCCATGAAAGACATTTCATCCCAGCGCTGCGTGTCCCGAACCCCTAACATTATAAATGGCCCCTCACACCCCCATCATGAACTGTTCTCCCTGCTGCCCTCTGGGAAGAGGCTTCAAAGCATCCGATGAAGGTCCAGCAGATTCCAAAACAGCTTCTTCCCCACTGCCATCAGACAGCTGAACTGTTTAGAAAACTTAATCATGTCAGACTCTGCATCACAGTGAACAAGCCAAAATACAGCATATTTGCACCATATATATTAAATGCTCTGAACATTCATATCAATGCATTTTTGCTTCATGTTTTTTCTCCCACACTGTTTACATTTGATCACTGCTGCACTTTTTAGAATGGAAATGTTCTGAAAGATATACAAAACAAAATTTAGACAATAAAAGTTATCTAGGTCTATTTGTTTTACTTTCATAAGATTTAGAATGAAAGCATTCTAAATATACAGTATATGCGAGCAGCAAGACTGGATTTGATTTTGTTGCACAAGAATTTTAAAGTTATACATCCTTTTAACCTCCCCCTTATTTCTAAAATGTCTGGCTTGCTCTTTTTTTTATCTAACATCCACATATCTGTAATTGTCTCTGACTAAACTATAAGTTTAATTGTACTATAAAGAGCAAAACCATATTTTTTTCTTGATGTCAAAGAAGTCCAGGTATTGTCATTAGCATAACTATATGGTTCTTACCTTCTCATCAGGTTCATTCAGCTGTCATTTAGATTAATTATATCTATCTGAGGTACTTACTTCATGGAGGATCATAATGTAGCTGCTTGGGTTGGACTGTTAACTTCCATTATCTGCTTGCATTTATCTCCCCTCTGTTCGATTAGTCATTCTGACAGACAGGGAGGAAGATGTTAGTGCTCGTGTAAAGACTGTGACCACTCCGTCTGATGGAAATGAAACCATGAACGTGTCTCAGCTGACAGTTGACATGTCTCACCAAAATGCTGGCAGTCAGAGTCTTGTTCAAAGATGTGTGTAAACATGTGACTGACAGCAAAGGTAGTGTTTAAAGAAGCAGCAGCCAGATGTGAAAAGAAAAAATACTCATTACTGAGATTATTGCTCTGTCTATTATTCATTTGTGATTAATTCTTAATGAAATACAGAGCCAAGGTAAAACATATGCATAAGAGTATGTAAGTGTAAATCATAGAAAGCCCCAGGAAGAATTTTTGGCCTAT
>NW_015150463.1:1520296-1524143 GCF_000732505.1 Cyprinodon variegatus
GATGGTGCTTTGCCTAAAGATCCTAGGCATATATTTTTCCACACATATATATATATATATATATATATATATATATATATATATATATATATATATATATGTCAGGTGCAAACTAACATGCAAAAGTATCTTTCACAAAGGAAACATGGGTACAATGCCAGATGATAGAGAGAGATTCTATGTGCATGCAAACGTATTTGGACCATAAAAAAACAAAAAACAGAAGGATCATTTAAACAAGAAAAGCATGTTTGCTTTGGCTGGCACAAATGTTTGCAGCAAGCCAGACAGTCTTTGTACTAAACCAAATCAGATTAAAATGACTGAACTTAAAGATTGTGGTGTGTTGAAAAAAGTATTTTTTCAAGGAAGACCTGCTACAGACATGAAGGGGATAATCTCTTCACAATAAAATTTTTATTCTTCCTAAATTTTATAAAACATAACCCGGCTTCATGCACTGTGTTAGGATCTGAGTTGCACTAAATATTAGGTATTACTACTTATTACTACTTGTTGCACATACTAAGAAGAAAGTGCACATGCAATTTAGTCTCATGTTTAAAGTCTTTAAAGATCAAGCCCTTCATGTCACTAACTCCATGCTTACAGTCTATCATAAACATAAAGAAGAAAACACAGTTAAAGCTTTGTACTGTAAATATCACACTTTTTTACAGAAGCAGCCTGTTTTAATTGCATTAGCATAAACTGATGAATCTGTTAAAAAAATATGTTTAATTTATTGATTTTAGGAATTCGGTTTAATCAGATTCATTTTTCAAGATAAGAAAGAAAAAATAATATTAAAGCTAATTTACATAAAAACTGCTTGAAAAAAAACAAACAAAAACTAACTAACCAATAAAAAATCTGTGCAAACAGCAGGTAAAACTGCAAATAAAAGCAATGATGTATAGAAACACTTACTGATCTACCAAAAGTTGCAAATATAGAAATGGATGGAAAAGTCTTTTTTTAATCACATAATCATTGCCCAACTAACATGGTTGGTAACAAAGAACAGAGTGTCTTCGGTATACTGTGACAATGCTTCTTTTCACATGCTTTTGATCATTAAGAGAACTTGCCCAAGTCCTGAACTATAGATACTGTATCTAGATGGAAACATTTGGTTAGATGTTTTGGTTGAGAGCGAGTTTAACATACTGTACTTATGCGGCTTTATGTAAAGCTAATATTTCTGATAATATTTCTGACAGACCACACAGTTACCACATACAGTATGCTACCTAGATTAATAGATATCAAATAATTATGTTTGCAAATTACTTTATTTTAAACTGAATCAATGATTTCTAATCAATGTGTTGAAACCCAACTCTTAAAAGTGTAATTCATTGTGCTTTGTTCACTATTTTCTGTAAATATGACACCAGCAGTTCTTAAACAGGAATAAATAAAGCAAACCCTTATTTACACTGTATTACTTCTACTATAGCTTAACAGCATTGTGTGTGGCAAGGGCTTTGGGTAACAGCAAGCACCTCTTTTGCAGAGTCCAGAGTGACTAATGATTGTATCGCTCTGCGAAATTAAACAGCACCCAGATGATAACAGGCTTTTTTGGTGGGCTGCATGATGGATAGAGGAGTGATGAGTGGGAGGACGGACGGAGCGCAGCCGTAGGAGTAAAAACACTAAGCAAGGTGTCAAAGGTCAGAACATCCCACCGCTTCATGCTGTTATCCTGACAGAACTGAGGGTGGATGCTCCAAGGTAATTCTCTATTTCTGAGTGGAAAGTCTGTATCGCTGCCTGAAACACAGCAGGAAAGGGTTTCAGCGCAATGTTTGGACAGTCTTATCCTTATTTTATGATTTTTAGCTCATTTTGAGTAAACACCAAAAATTATACAGAAAAAAATATTATAGGAAAAACACAAAAGAGGAAAATTTCAGACAGTTGCGGCTCGATACATTTCGTCTAGACATCTTCATTATGCAGTAAAAAGGAAAATCTTTACTTGTTCTCTCAAAAAAAAAAAGAGCCGACATGCACTTGAGAAACTGAAGGAAAGGTATGTAATAATTTTGTTTTCTTGCTTTCTTTTTAACTGGTTTGAACTTCCAAGAACCTTTGATATTAAAGTTGACATTGATCTTTAGAGTAATAAGAATTATATTTCAAGATAATTACAAGGTCACAGTCTAAATGGAGGTTTATTAGCTTGTGCTCTAATAAAGTCTATCTATTCTCCAGTTAAATTAAAGCCATAAAAGCATTTTTGCTTTTTCTTGCAAAATTGATTTAGAAATGTATATATGTCAATACCAGCATCAGAGTGTATATCAATGCCTTTTTATTTCAAGTTGAAGGTGGCAGAAATATAGTTTTTAAAATGATCAAACTCAGTTTCAGATTGATTCACTACAGCCAACTCCTGATATGCCGGCAATTATTGACAAAAAGGAACAGAGTACCCAAAGAAAGGCAACAGGAGACAGCTTTAAACCCACAATTTAAATAGCCAGAGACATTCAGTAAGTTATTCTGATAATAATAACAACAGTAAATTCTAAAAAAAAAAAAAGTCTCAACTGAATTAAACAGATTAGCTTTATTATCATTAATTCTGTCTGAGATTTGTCTGCATGCAGTACATTTTTTAATATTAGTATCTGAAAGAAATGCTTTTGTTTTATTACTTTTATAGATTGTGGCTTCAAGTATTTTTTAATTGCAAAGATTGACAATAAATTTAAAACATATTTTTAACACTGGTAAGGTTCTAAATCTGAGCATTACTGTAAAGATGCAACTTAAGTAAATAAAATAAACTAGATGGAACAGATTTGACCATACATTGCCATTTTAACCTTATAACATAACCCAGCAAGACTAAAAATATATTTATGTACATTTTGAAATAAATATCAGCAGGTATATTTTAATTTTCTTTCACCGGTTGTAAGATTACTTCAGCAATCCAATAAAATATAAAACTCTTCTCTTTTTGCATGAAGAACACATTTATTTTTACTTTTTCTCAAGACAATTGCACTGAAATAACCTGCAAAATTTAGATTAGTACCTGAGCCAAAACAGCTGCCTCATTTTTATGTTTGGGGACTTTAAAACCCACTTACCTTTAAGCGGTGGTTGGTTTGAAATGCCAGTTAAAGTACCGAACACTTCACAGGAAAGCAGAAAAAAGAGTGGGAGTGTGAAAAGGCTGGATTAGAAATAAGCTGTTTGTCTGCAGAGCTGGCCGAGTCTGTTCTGGCCCTCTCTTCATTAAAGAAAATGTTTCAACTAAAATATCTTCTCCTTAATGTTTGACTCGCTGAAATGAAAAAAAAAAATGTAATTACTTCAGTTTCTCATGTCACACATTGGGAAAATTGACAGTGAATAATTTTTTTTTTTTTCTGCGTGTATTTTCCTACTAGAATATGCAAATTTTCGTTTTATTTTATTGAACTGGTCTTTGCCAAAATTTGGTCCCTTTGAAACATTAAGAAGAATAAAATAATATAATGAGAACACCAAATTCTAAGCTTTGTTTAAACTTTGAATCTTGAAACTTTATAAGTTAATACACTGTAGTAAATAATAATAAAAAAGAAATGAATATAACTTTTGAGTTCAAGTGCTCTTAATTATATTCGATTTTTGCAAATACAACATGGTATGGACTAGAATTTTGCATGTTCTCAGTTTCAGGCATAAGAAATTATACATTATCTAATGAGATAAGAAACAATCTGATTTCGAATATATATATTTTTATGTACGTAGATAGATAGATAGATAGATAGATAGATAGATAGATAGATAGATAGATAGATAGATAGATAGATAGATAGATAGATAGATAGATAGA
>NW_015150463.1:1524198-1537303 GCF_000732505.1 Cyprinodon variegatus
AGATAGATAGATAGATAGATAGATAGATAGATAGATAGATAGATAGATAGATAGATAGATAGATAGATAGATAGATAGATAGATAGAAAGATTCCTTAAGAATGTTTACACACCACACTAGCACGGTTTCTTTCTTCCTAGTGGCGATCTACAGTACTACTGCTCTATAGGGGGTAAACAAGCAAACCAACTTGGCGGGGCAACCTTAACATTTAGGATTTTTGGTTATATTTGTGATTTTCTGTTGTTTGCGGAGAGTCAGGTTAAAAGGCAGCCTTTGGTGAATTTATTTGACAGGGTCGACTTTTGGCAAGTGGATACGACAAACAATATTCAATCAGGGCTTACAGATGCAGAAAACAATGAAGAACGTTCACACTGCTAAGCAGAATCCTTTCTGGAAATTGTGTGGCACGGAAGGGAAGCTTGTATTTCTATGATGTCTGAAGTTTCATGATTATGGAGGCTGAGTTTAAGGAGATGACATGGTCTACTCATGCGCTTTTTGTTACCCAAGAACTGAGCCAGAACTGAACCACACAGAGCCCTACTGATTAAATAGTACCATGTCAAAACAGTTCGGTTGTAAGTAACTTATTTAATTAATGGCTTTATGTGCTCCTGTCTCCCTGAACCCCAGTCGGCCTCAGCAGATAGCCACTCACACTGAGCCGGGTTCAGCTGGAGGTTTCTTTCTGTTAAAAGGGAGTTTTCCTCTCTACTATTGCTACATGCATACTCAGTGCAAGGGATTGCAGAAAGTCAAAGTTTAAGTCTCAGTTTGTCTAAGTCTTAGTCAGTGTGTTGATGCAATTAGCTGGCTTTCCTTAGAAACATTTTAAACGATCTCCTGTGTTACCTGTATAAATAAATTGAACTGAATACAACTTTTCTAACTGCAGCTTTTCTCTGTGTGAGTCTCTGTGACAGGTTGAAATGAATGTGAGTAAAATGTTTAAGTCATAATAATGTTAAAATTAAAATTAATAAGTAAAAAATTCCTAGCAAAAATGTTCATAGAATAGTGAGCGGGTCATCTATTGTAGCTCATCGGGAGATGTTTACAATGAATAACAAAAGGTCCTAGTGTATTCTTCATCAGTGAATTGATTGATTCTCTAGAGCAATATAATGAGAGGTTAAAGTGTTTGGAAATGACACAGAGAACAACATTTCTTCTGGATTAGAATCAGCAGGTAATATGGCATCATTAAGGCTAGGGAGACAGAATTTAAAATATTTCATCTCTCAATTCCCTTTATGTTGAAATACAAAGTTCTTTATTCTTTTCTTTAACGTACCATACCTCCTCCGTAGCAATTGGTTCAGAGCGTAAAATAACTTATTTTATTCATATCAATAAGATATTTCTAATTTCTTCTTTTTTCCCTGTTAGTCTTTCCAGGTTGAATTATTTAATTTTTATTTATTACTTTTTTCAATTATGTGCTATTTGAAGTACATTGAAGCATTTTGGGTTGTGGAATAATCTTCCTCTTTACCATTTTATCTACTGGAAAAACCAACAAAAAAAACAGTTAAAGTTAAATTAAGGTTTTAGGCTATGGCCTGACTAGGCCTGGCTTTTATATATAAATTAGGGTGTATTTGTTATATGCTTGGTAAAGTGTTGGCCTTGTGGTTACAGCAGTGCCCTTGTAGTCTGAGAAGGTTGAAGGTACCCGGTTTGATCCCCACAGCCTGCACTTTGGGTGTTGGAGCAAGACCCTTAACCCCACACTGCTCCCCAGGTACTGCACAGTGGCAGCCCACTGCTAAGTTAAAATGCAGAAAGTTAATTTCTCCATTGAGATCAATAAAGTTCTCTCTCTATTTTTTATTTTTTATTTTTTTTTGGGGGGGGGGGGTATCTTATGTTTTCTATAATGTTATTTTATAGAAGTAAAAATTGTCCTCTGGAGAAGGGTTGAGGGCAAGGTAGGATGTTCCTCCTCTTGAACTCTATGGAAGTCTCAGTTGCTCTTCGAGGGCTTCTTAAATAAGCTTTTTTGAAAAAAAAAAAAAACTTTTTGTAATTTTTAGGTTTAAATTCTATACTTTCTTTACAAAACTCTACTTTTCAAAGACAGAAAATATTCAACTTTAAACAAGGTAAACCTAGGAGAATATCACAAAATTAGGATAAATATTTATTCAGTCAGTTTGACATTTGTTGATGGTTTGTTTTCGATTGAAATTCATCCTTTTTTCCTCTGCCCTTATGTTAATCTTTTACCGTCATTTTTCTCTATAGGAATAATCAGTCTGTGAAGCTCATCTAGTAATCAGTTCAAATAGATCTGAGGAAATGGGGCCAACAAAGTGAATACATTTTAAGTTATTTTGTGGGATTTTTATAAAAAGTTCCTTTAGTAGAATCATAACAATCTTTCTTTTAGAGGTGTTAACCAGAGAGATTATAATTGTTCCTCTGGATCAGATAAAGACAGTAAGTCTTTTTGAAATGAAAAGACCATTAAAATCCAAAGTTTTCTTTTATCTCATTATCAAAGTCTCTATAATTAATCCTGTTGACAAGTGATTGTTATTTTTTTTCCTTACCTTAGTCTTATTTTTTGTTATTGTCTATTTACATTCCACACCTCCAGTGAATTATGTGTTCCCACAATCAGGGACGGACAGTGACTGAGCCAGGCCCTCTGGGGGACGTTCTCAGCCTGCTGGTTTACCAGATGCTCTGCCAGGTCGTGGCAACGCCACCTCGACAGCAGCAGCAGGTGGTGGTGAGCATGTGCCAACAAACTGCTGGCAGCGGCAGCGTGCTTACTTAGCCTCTGCCTCTTGAAAAGGCTTGGCACAAAGTTTCTGTTGTGTTAGGAAGCTGATACACCTCTAAATAATGGTGCAAAACAAAGCCCTTGTGACCACCTCTCATCTTCTAAAAGTTCTCCATTTCCTGGGCACTATAAATTAATCAGCTTTACAGATAAAGAGTATTAAAAGCTATTCATTTGCAACAAATCATAAGGTCTTCCTTTTCACCCACGTCTGTGACTCATCCTAATTGGAATGGTGTGGTAAATATGCAATATAACGGGCAATAAGAACATTTGTGCTGCATCCACATGGTGGCGATATGTGTATTCCCATCCACCAAAACTACTAAACAAGTGCCATGTGGAAGAGCTCAAGACCACTAGGGGAAGGCGACAATCAACTGAAGCGATTCTTTTGTGGGAACCACAACATATATTTACTACATTAAAATAATTTGTTTAAATTTGTTTAAAGATTTTCTTACTAAATAAATCAGTTCATGCAACTGCTCTTATGGTTTGACATTTACGACATGCTACTTCAGTCGCATAATGTATTATTTACAGGGTTTTAACTCCATTTTCTGCTACTATAGACTTTACCCAGTAGTGGCTTCGCTACTTCACAGCATTTTAAGTTCCTTAAAGGTAAAACCACTATTAAATATTAGACACAATTTTGAGGCTGTCACATTGCCTTATTTCAAAGTCTGGCAATGGAAAGTCAGCTCAAATGAAAGAAGTGGACAAAATATCCCTCTATGCAGACTTTTAGAGTAAAAATGTAAAATGTCCATCTCCCCCTTGTGGTCTGGAGAACCTTCAATACATGCCGTTTGTATGCAGCTATTCCTAACTTGCAGTTGTTTTTGCTACTTGCAGCATTTTGTCTTTGCATGTGTATTGTGTGTTAGGATAATTTATATATTTGAAGCGGGTTTTGTGTTTGCAACATGATTCCACTTGTTAATATTCTCTCGTTGAAGCTTTTCACCTTTGTACCATTTCTCTACCTGTGTTTTTGCATTCCTGTCTTAGCGTCATTCTTGTATTTTCTAGTTTCAATTTTTTTCCCCCTCCTCTTTTACTGTTATCCAAGCATCTTATTGGTTTAATATTCCGTTACGGTTGTATAAACTAATCAAAAGGTTTAATGTAGCAGTAGAATGGAGTTTTTGCAAAATACCTATTTATTGTAAATGAACTAAATAGACTCATCCACTCCTCCTCCTTCACCCTCTGCTCCGCATGCCATAGTTCCCATGCTTTCTCTGCCTGGGCAAGGGTCACTTCGACCACATTGCGGAGCAAGAGTTTGCATACACTATTGACAACCACAGAGTGGGATGAAATAATGGAAAAAGTGGTGATCAAGAAGAACAAGAAGAGAAGAAAAGGGAGAAGAAAGAGAAACAAGAGTAAAACCGAAAGCAAGCTACAGCAGAGGGGACTATTGCAGCAACAGCAGTGTCTTCTTGCTCTTCCCTGGTCTGTTTTTCAACCAAAGGCCCAAAGAACCACGAGGAAGAGCATGCACCATCAGAGATGAGCCGGATCAGTGGACAAGATTGACACATCGGGTGGACAATGGTTGAGAAAAGGGTCTTTGAGAATCTAAAAGAAAAAAAAGCTATTCTCTATCACTTTTTAAAGTAAGTATATATATATATATATATATATATATATATATATATATAATATTTCTTTTTCATTATGTTATTTTGCTGTAATAATAACCACACACTTCTCCCTCTCTCTCAATCTATCTGACCCTCCTTTCTGTGGGCTAAAGGGTCCTTATAGAATTTATTTTTGTTAGGAGAGTGGTTCAATTACCTAAAAAGTAAATAAATCAAATTTCACAGAGTTCTATCTAATCACTCTGCCAAGGTTCTTAATTCTAAGTCTCTTGGCTCTTCTAATCTTTTTTTACCTGTCTTGTGCATTTTATTTCTAAGGACAGAGTGTGTGTAATGATAAATCATTAGAGCTGTCAAAAAAATTATGTTTTGTAATTTGGTGGTTTAATGTCAATGCAATAAACATTTAACCACATTAACATAGTTTACAAACCTTTGTTTAAAAGCTAGTTTTCTGATTAAAAGAGATAATGAGTTTTCAATGATTTTCCAGTTTTGAGTTCATACCTTTTTGTCCTGATAGGATCTTCTTGTCACTATGATTTGCCAAACTTACACAATTAGGCTCTTTTTAAGCCCAAACCAGATAGCCAAACAGCAACAATGACACATACACCACCCCCCCTCAAGTTCCACTAGTCTATATCCCAATGTAGTTTATGGCTTACCCTTTTACAACATGAGGTCAGGGCATGCCCTTTATTGCCACCATGCTTGGAGGGGGGAAAGGTGGGTTGCACTCATGATGTCCTTGGTCTGTTAAGAAACTCCATCCCCAAGTACCTGGTTAGGAGATCCTTAAGGATCTACTTATCCAAGTTGGAAGCGTTTCAAGCTAGTCTTCAGCCAACTCAAGCGTCTTTCCTCTCTGACAGATTCCCAGGCTTTAGAACAACCAACTTATTTCCCTACAAACTGAAGGAGCTCAAGCTTACTTAAACTTCTGAAAAGGTTAAGGGCTTCTATTATTGACTCTTGTCCTTCAATGGAAGCTGCTTCAGGTATTTACCAGTTTCCCTTTTCATCGGTTTCTGTTTCTGCTGCTACAGATTTCCTGCCTCTAACCAGCTTTCCACAATTGCTCCAGCTGAAATTGATCCAGCTTATAGACTTCTGTTTAAGTCACATGAGAAAATTATGCTATGGTAAAAATCTGTCTTTAGCAGGACTGTCAACACACCTAGTCTTGTCAGTCTAAGCAAATAAGAAACAGAGCAGCCTCTAAACGACAACTGTTGGATTGGTCCTAATTATAACTTCATCAAGCAAAGATGAACAACAGATTCCTGACAGAAACTGCTGAGTTTGTTCGCACCATCAGAGTGCTAACAAACTATGATAACAGCCTGCATAGTGGGTAAAGACAGCTGTCATTACCCACTACCTGATCACTAAGATCTGTCTTGGTCTAGTTTTTTTTTTTCAGGATAAGGAGGGGTTGCAGCTATCATAGCAGAATTCTTTAAGATTACTTAGACATAGATAATTCCAGCAAAAAAAAAAAAAAAAAAACTTTGTACAAATTTTGATGAAGAATCAGCATTAACACAGTTTACAATGATGTAAAAAGGTGGTTATAAGGTTTCAAATATTAACTATTTGAGCATTTTTAGACTTAGATAACTTATTGTCATTTTGCATATACAGAGTATATACATAATACATACAAAAGTGAGGGGTCATTGATGATGTTACGGGCTCTGGACAGGCAGCGCTGGGATAAAATGTCTTTAATGGAGGTAAGAGAAGCCCCATTTGTCTCTCTGCTATTCTCACCACTCTTCTCACTTTCTTCCAGTCTGAGGCACTGCAGCCTCCACACCACACAGTAAGACAGCTGGTCAGAATGCTCTCTATGAAAGTCAGAGCTTCTGACAAAGTAAAGTAAGAAACATCCTCAAAGAAAAAAATTATTGAAATCATGCAGTTAAAGGCAGGTTAGACTTCTGCATCCACACACATCAAATGTTGCTTGAGTCTGGTCGTGAACCAGTTTTGCTTGTATGCTTCTGCACCATCGGTCTGGAATTATCTTTCAGTCTCTTCTACCTTTGTAAACACTCCTTTGGATCCCACTCAAAGATCTAGCTGATCTCCCTCCAGTTGGCAGAGACCTTGGCATCTTTATATAATTTGTCTGAGGTTGTAATTCCAAACCTCCTCGATTAACCTTTCGTCGTAGTTGTCCATTGTAGTTGTTCCACGGTTTTAACAATGGCGCGCCCCGGCACCGAATTGAGAAGGATGACCATACAGGCAGCCGGAAAGCTATACCAAGGACCAATCACAGCTGCTTTTTGTCTGCACACTTACACTTGAGGTCTACGCGGGACAAGCCATAGACAGTCTAACCACCATCTCTCCACCCTGGGAGCGGGTGGGAGCAGCAGATAATTTACTCATTCAACTCAATAACTATCCAGAACTCCGGACCTTCTTCCAACAAACAGGATACATAGACCAAATAAAATGGAACATACTGGACACCCATGCAAAACTGTTCAATAAACCTTCACCACCCAGACCTCCACTCCGAGATGTACCTGAGCTTCCCTCAACCTCTGAACCTGCTCCTGCTCCTCCACCTTCTCCACCCAGTTGTTCCCCCTCAAACCAGTTCCAAAACTCACTCCCCCCGCAGTCAGGGTTCCCCATATTCAAGAGTCAGATCTCTGGGACTTCTTCTATGGGCATAGGGAGGATCTGCTCCCTTTCCTTCCAACTCCATCAGCTCCCTGCCAGCCAGATCCCGGTTCAGAGCTCATGGGATCCAGAACAGACAGGAACAGAGAACAGGCAGGATCCAGATCAGGCAGGAACAGAAACAGATGGCAGGATCCAGACTTCCAGGCATACACAGGCTCCCAGGAGGGTTCAGAGTCTGACTGGGACCAGAAGCATGACCACGTGGTCACGCACAGGAGCAGACAGGATCAGGTGCAGACAGGCAGGCTCAGTGGAAGAGGGTAGCTGAGACAGGACGTGGAACCGGAACTTGAAGCAAGACTTTAAAATGGTCTCCTCCCTGGAGCCAGGCTTACTGGATAAAAACTGAACCTCCCCACATATTGAGCCAAAAACCCAGAGGACTCAGTGAGGAACAGTGGACGATCAGGAGACGAGACAAACACAAAAACCCTCTTTCCTCTTTCCACTGGCTGCTAGGATCCAGGACATGAACCATGAACTAAAACTCAACAGACAGACTGACAGAAAGACAAGAAATGATCTGGCACTCAATGCTCAGGCTGAACTGAATTTAAACCAGAGGAAACAGGTGAGAGAAATAAATTATAATTGAGGCAGAGAGGGAAAACGGTAGGTGAGAGGAATTACTAATTAGGGGAGGAGCAAACAGGCCAGATCATGACAACTCGACTCCAATGAAATAATAAATGTGTAAAGGCAAAACCACATCGTTATGTCTCTTTGACAATGCATGTATATGAGCATGAGTGTGTCTTACAAAGTTATTCTCAATGAGCAGAAATGTCTGTGGGAGTTGTTCTTAGAAAATGTGTGCTTTTCTATTACTTAATTATTTATTTATTTTAGAGAATATCATGTCTAAATGTTTAGGCGTATTTTGAATTCTTGTATTGCTGACTGAACGCACACAACGCTTCACATATTTGTGGAGGTGTAACTTCTTAAAAATAAATTGACACATCCAATATTTGCTTGTGCTCGCTTCTCATACACAGATCAACAATAATTGATTTTCAATAACAGGAAAAGCATTAAAAAAAGATAATGAATCTGTACCTTCCTAGTATAGTAAAATTATCGTATTTATCGTATTATTTTTATATTTTTGTCACAAGACCTAAAAGCTAAAATAATGATTGGACACAAGACAAAAATGGGTAACAAGACATGAAAGTTATACATTTTTGTTGATCAGGATTATTTGTTTTGGATATTTGAGTTCCCACTGTATTAGGGAGAAGGGAGCGGAAACACAGAAACCCTAAGGGAGTGCCCTGAACCCCCACAATTCAGGAATCATAACTTCTTCTGCTAAACCTTTGTCTTACCAGCCATCCCCCCCAATTTCATCTGTCGCCTGTGAAGACAGAGGTAAGAAATCACCTGCTATCCATGTTTGTGTTGCTGCAAGTCCCACTGTGCCACTTCAATGGCTGAGACCTCCATCCTCCGTCCTCCAGGCAAGGCCTTCATGGGTGCATCTTTGAGGTTTTTGTATCACGGCAGAAGCACAGCACTGGAGTGATGTGAGTTCATCTCTAAGTTATTCTTAAGTGTTAAATGTAGTTAAATGTAAAGAATAAAGCCGAAATGAGCTTTCTCCCCAGAGTGAGGAGCTCAATCATCTGGCAGAGGCTTGGAGTAGAGTCACTTCTTCTTTGCATTGAAACGAGTCAGCTGAGGTGGCTGTTTTTTTTTTTTTTTTTCAGATACCCTCTGGATGCCTCCGTCTGGAGGTATTGCTGGCACATTCCACTGGGAGGAGGCCCAGGGGATGACTCAGGACATGATGGAGGGATTATGTCTCTCAGCTGGCCTAGGAGGGCCTTGGGCTCCCCCCAGCAGAGCTGGAGGAGGTGTCTGCGGAGAGGGGAAGTCTAGGAGTCTCTACTGAGACTGCTCCCTCAGCGACCCGGTCCCGGATGAAGCAGAAAAAGATACGTAAAGGTGTTAGACTTAAAATTACTGCCTTTGAATCAGTTGAGTGTTTGAGCCTCTGTCAGCGTCCGTTCTCTTTGGTACACTATCACTGATGATTGAGACATTCTCACAGCACATTGTTTTCAGAAGACATTCTCTGTTGTCAATTTCATCAATCACACTGTTTGATTTCCTTGCAATCCTACCTATTTTGAGCACCAAAAATATAATGACAGCAAAAAATCCGATTTTCCCTCAAGGGGAGCGAGTCCCACTGGCCTGCTGGGCCTGCTAAATCCTTAGACCACAGAGAGATGTTACATTTTATCCCTTATGAATCTCATATTTAAAGAGCAGCTCTTAAAAGTTTACACCATTAACAATGCCCCTACATACATAGGCATTATAGTTTTCATGACATATGGGGACATTTCATTGACTTGCATTAATTTTATATGGCCTAACCAGACCCTTACCCTAACCTAAACTGAATGCACGTTAGCCCTAAACCTAACCCCAACTCAAAGAACAGAACTTTACCATATGGAGTCCAGTTGAATGTCCCCATATGTATGTGTAAATCCCCGCATGTGGGGTATTTGACAAAATATGTCCCCCACATTGTAGGACTCATCATTAATACAAATAAAAAAAACAAAAAAATAAATAAAACTTTTAATCCTACATATCTTCTGCAAAATACCTTTAAAGTTATGCTTTTAGCTGCCGCAAAAGAGCAGCTAATCTTTTTTTCTCTAAATAAATTCAGTATAATTGCAGATTTGTACTAAAGATGGACTAATCAAAAACAAACCAAAAAGTGGTTCCTTTAAGCATTTGTGCATAGATACCGTGTTATTTCTGCTTTCTGTCAACCTAATTACCAATAGATTTTTTTTTTACTCAAATAATGCAGGAATAATTGTATTTGCATTGCTTTGCATTTACTTTTCTTGCAATCTTTGTTTTGAAGATTTTTGAGAGCCATTGTATCATTTTACATTTCAAAGATGTTCGGATATAGGCTTCTTAATGAACCGCTAGCAAAACAATGAAGTGCAAACACAAGAATGAATCCATCAATGTGCTAACTATGTTTTCATATCTGCTCATTTAATGTTTTGATACATAATTTCAAAACAAAAGTGTTAGAAATCAAGAAGTTTCCAGAAGCAGTTTATATATGCGTACTCAATGAGGAATTTCTGATCGGAATTTCATCCTAATTTGTGCCTCAGAGTAAAAAGCGAGACATGTGATCAGATCTCTTACAAGCTCATGTCTATTATTATCAGGCAGCGATTTCTGACGGTCCTCTTATCTTCTCAGCCTCCTGCTTTCTTTCACCTACATCCCGTAATTTTTTCCACATTAATCTGTCTGGTTGTGGCTGCTGTCAGAGGACAAGGCAGTAAATGAGATTAGTGACGGTGGTTGAGGGAAGCCCTGGCCTGAGGCTCTTTATGAATTTGAGCCCTTTTTTTGTTTGGCTGAAGTGACGAAGTGAGGTTGACATCCAGACGGTCAGCGAAAGACACAAAAGGCACAATAAGCTTTCCTCTGTCTGCTTGACCGCCGCATAGCACACATGGTCCATAATGACCCGAACAGAAGCCAATTTCATGAGACTATTACAATCAAAAAAAAGAATTTAAAAGCTTTGCCTTTGCCGCTCTGAAGTCAGCGGATGTCTTCATTTACCCTCCCAACCAGCGATCTCGGTGCATATACATGTTTTCGCCTTCACGAATAAGCAAATACATAAATAACAGAGATGGCATGAATTATTCAAATCCCCCAAATGTTTGTGGGTGTGGAAACTAACCAGCTTTGACAAGAGACTCACATGGGGAAAAGTAATAAAGGTTCAAATAACCTCCACGGATCTGCAATCACTTCGCTTTAATCCAAAGATGCTGAGTGTGTTTCTGGGAGCAGACATGTGTTTTTATGAGCTGCTGCTGCTGTAACAGTGCTTCTGCCATCTCGTATTAAAGGGAAGGCATTTGATTTTTATCTTTCTCCAAACAACTTTCATCAGTTTACAAGCTCACATTTAATTCTCTATGCTATTTTAGGTAATAGCGAACAACAATTTGTATAACTAGAAGATTTGTAAGAGCATATAGATATTTATGCCATATAATCTTAATGATTTCATTAATTGTTTTGTCTGATTAAAAACACAAATTGTAAATCTGAAATAAATAGATAAATAATTGAATGAAACAATCAATAATAAATGCACAGCAGGAAAGAATGGTTATAAAAAAAAAAAAAAAGAAAGAAAGAAATCAACGGGGATAAAATTCCCTTTGAGTTGCTCAGTTGCTCTTCTTCCTCAATGCCAAAGACATTAGAAACCTTATAGGGATCCTTCACACTTCTAAGTTCTAATTTTTCTTGGAAGTAAAGCTTGTTCCTCTTTAGGCAATTTTCTAATTTTCAATTTTTTGTAAATATTACACTTTCTATATTTTCCATTTTTGACAATTACCAATCTCCAATTTGTAATTAGTTAAAGCTTATCCATATATTCACGCCAATCAGATAAGAATATGGAAAATATTTGCAAAGGAAAAGTGGTCTCGGCATTTTTTTATTTTTTTTTATTTGATCCTTAAAGACTATGATAATTTTCCCCCAAAAATTGTATATTGGATGGCTTCCTTACTCAGTCTATTTTTTTTTTCATTTGTTCGATTTTTATAAATAAGCTATTTCAAACTCAAATTGAGTTTAAAAAATAAACTATACCTTGTGTCTTTTCTGGTAGGATAGATCTGGGCCATGTATATTTAGAGATTTAGCGGTTCTCTTTCTTGAAGTTTTGACCAAAAAAACTACTTGGATTTAGAAAGGCACTATGGTTTCAATAATAATTTTGTCAACATTATCAAAATATTATTACTTCAATAGTTATTATGACTAATGTTATTTTGTTATTTCTATATTATTATCATTTGTACCATAGGTGACATTTATTTAATGACTGAAACTACTGGTGACTTTGATATGGGCACAGTCCAATCTAATGGCTTCATTCACACAAGAAAAAGTGGATTAATGAGTCGCAAGTTACCCCAGTGGTGCAATTTGGCATCCTCTGGTAGAATTAGGAGTAGTGAGAAAAGGCTGGTGGTTCTGGTGATGGACAGCACCCGTCAGCCCCCCTCACTTATTTTTGGGTAATAACTAACATTTCTGGTAAAATATGAAGCAGAGGGATGACTAAAGAGACATTCCGGAATTTTCCAGAATGGATAAATAGCCAGTCCTCATCTGTCATTTTTTTTCTTCATTTACTTTTGAATTGGTTCCAGGTTAGGTTGAGTGAGTCGTGAAAAGCCTAAGAATGAACCTTTGTACCAACGCTGCAGAGTGAAGAAATCAGGAAAGCCAGTTTTTGGGAGGAGGATGGGGGTTAAACTGCCAGACAATTAAACATACTAATTCTTCGCTATTAAATAGAAGTAAACAAAAGGAAATAAACAGTTTATTTCTGTAAATTGGAATTAAGTGATTTTTATTATGGGGTTGGCTTATATTGAATAAAGTCATTTTATGAGTGGTCAGCCCCCCTTTAAAACCCCTGCAATACCTGATTATGAAGAATGCTGGCAAAAAAACCAAAGCAGAGTTGCCCATTCATGAACAAATGCTGCTTGTTTATATATGGAATGAAATTATCCACTGCTGTACCTATAAATTATTACTCCTTAAGCTAGTTTTCCAGTAATGTATAAAATGAAGACTAAAGGCAACATAAAGTCTGGATGACTGCAGAAAGCTGTAACAAGTCACAAACAAACTTGTTTGTTAAAGTAATTTGTTTATCCATTGCTGTTAAATGATAAATCACTTATGTAGCACTTTTTCAAGTCAGGAGGTTGACCAAATGCCTTTACACTACATTCAGTCATTTACCCATTCAAGCCCACACTCACAGGCTAATGGTGGTCGGTAGCCACAGATGCCCTGGGGCGAGCAATTGAAGACTCCTGGGTCATGCTGAAGGGGCGAGGTGATGTTCAGCAAGATATCCTGCAGTACTTTGTT
>NW_015150463.1:1537377-1597846 GCF_000732505.1 Cyprinodon variegatus
GTACCCCGCCTCTCGCCCATTGACTGCTGGAGATAGGCACCAGCACCCCTCGTGACCCCACTTGGGACAAGCGTGTATAGAAAATGGATGGATGGACTTATGTAGCACTTTTTCAAGTCAGGAGGTTGACCAAATGCCTTTACACTACATTCAGTCATTTACCCATTCAAGCCCACACTCACAGGCTAATGGTGGTCGGTAGCCACAGCTGCCCTGGGGCGAGCAATTGAAGATTCCTGGGTCATGCTGAAGGGGCGAGGTGATGTTCAGCAAGATATCCTGCAGTACTTTGTTACATCAGTGGCAACAAATGGAGGCAAGTAACTGGAGGTGAGTGTGTGTCGCCTTCAAACCATTAATTTTCCACAAAATAAAATTTTAAAATGAACCTAAACAACTTTACCTGTGGAGTCAGTCTATCAAAAGTTAGCCTACTTTCAAATCTGTGTTTTTCAAGTCTGTTTTTTATTGAAAAATGAATCAGATGTCACATGGGGGGTTAATGGTTCATAAATTGCATTTTATACCTGTTACCTCTGTAACACCTAGGCTGTTCAGAGAAAACCCCAGTGCTTAAGAGTCGAAGATAGGTCGAAATGGCCTTTGAATCAAACGTGGAAGCATCGCCGACAACCGATATCTTGTTACCTGAAAGTTAGGCTATTCATAGGATTACTCATAGGATTACACATGACTTACACTTATAAATCCTCTCCCACTGTTGTAGTCTTAAAGGATGAAGAATATAGGCCTAATCAGTTTAACTCATATCAATCATATCATGATCTCGAGAAAGCAAAGTTTAGTTTCTCCAGATGAATCATACCGTTATCACAAGCAAACGGCTTTTGTTATCTTTATATAATGATGAAATCAACTCATTATCTCAAGAAAACCAATCATAAAAAAGTATGGGACCACACTGCTTTTCTATTGAAGTTTGCAATGTTGTTTCTTTAAAGAAACAATTTTTGAACTAAAGTGTTCCTGTTAAATGTTGCAATAAATTTTGTACAATGAGCTCTAAGAAGGTAGATAAAAAGATAAGAAATATACCTGACGGATTTTGTCACACGTTCACTTTTCACTGCTTAAAAGGAAATCGAAAGAAGAAAGTGGACATCTCAAAAAAAGAGAAAGAATGGCTTATTCCAATGTATTTTCAAAGTTAGAAAACAAAATAACACTCAACTACTAACAAAAAATGGGACATTTAGACCTATCATTTCTCACTTCATGCACTCCAGGCCACACATTTGTATTCTTAACAATAAATCCTCATAATACTCACAGAAAACTTGTGTTCAGATTGCCAGAACTATAACCCAACATTAGGAAATTTTATATAATTTAGATAGATCTGAATGCTAAAAATGTAAAGCTGTAGTACCAGAAATATCTTCTCTAAGTTCAAATCAGTTCCTTAGTTCACTCACAAGTCCCACGATGGCCACACACAGACCCCCTCATGCTCTTTCACCAAGTGAATAGTACCAAAATATTCTCATCTACAACAGCCCACATTGTTATAACTTGAATTCCAAGAAGAGCAACCCTCTTCCTCTCCATTCCTTTCAGATATTTTCCCTCCAATCAGTGAAAGCTGCAGTTAGCGGCGCTGTCAGCTGTCTAATGAAAGGCAGCATCTGCAGCGATCACTTGGACATCTGCCGCTGCTTTGAGGCGAGTCTTTGTCTGCTCCTTGTGTCCGTCCACTGCTCAGACGATCGCCACAGGCTACGAGCCGGACTCAGCTGTCAGACACGAGCTCTAAAAGGAGCGAGCTGTTTGGCGGGGAGGAATGTGCTTAGTGGAAATCGATAAACACTTGGGGGGGAAGTTTTGTTGTTGAAGCAAAAAAATAAAATAAAATCCCACCAGATGATGCTGCTGCTGGAGGGAACACAACCATCTCTGGAAGAGGATGATCTCTACTGTGTTCAAACTTCCAATGAGGATTGTTTTATAGTAGAACAGGAGGCTGTTTGAACAAAACTTTCTACTACAATGCCCCTTTAGCAGACAGACTGCATGTTGGAAATTTAAAGATATTAGCCTTATGTTGTAGAGATCTGTTGGATTATAAAGGAAGACTATGAGCAGCAAAATGAAGCAGAAGGAATGGAGAATCAAAAGCAGATGTTGCTGCAAATGACTGTGCTCCAGCACAGGTTTTTGAATGGATGTTAAAATTTTTACTATTTTTTTTCTTTGGGGTTATTTGCTGTTTTAATGCAACCAGTGAGGTATTGAGAGTAAAAAGTGAGCTAATTGTCATTTTATCTGAAGCTCGGACCTATATGCAGTGAAACCAAACAGAGAGTCACAGATGAAAAGTTTAACAGGTTTTATTGAAGAGATTCAGCTCGGTGCAGTGTTGCTCTGAACTCTGCTCTGCCGGAACTGGAAGGCGAGGGGAAGGCAGACTAATAGTTCAGGCTCAGTGGGAAATTTTATTTGTTGATTTGAAGAAGACGATCTGGATGATGACTCACGTTTCCAGAGAAGTGAAGGATCTTTGACACCAATCTGTGTGTTGTTTTCCAGAGTTTGTCTGATTCGGTGGAGGGCGGAACAGGGTTTACCCAGAACTCGGACGGTGTAGGAGAACGGAGATGCTGATTGCCACTCAGATTTCCTGCTGTACTTAAACGGATCGTAGTGATGATGATTCCCTTGCTCGGACAGTAATTTCAACGTCCTCTCAAGGAGACTGGATCCAAACCTCCTGTTTGAATCCCCGGCTCAGTTTAAGGCTCAGTTGATCCCTCCTGGGAGTGGAGGTCCGAAAAGGTCCAGTTTGCAGGATGACTTCCTGCCGAGAGGCAAAGACAAAAAAACAAAGTTAAAACTCAGGTAGACAAGAATTCAGTCTTACTCAGCAAAAACTCAGCTTGGCTAGAGTACCAAAAACTGGCAAACACTCTGGCGTCGAGGTAGTGGCAATCAGCAGCTTAAGAGCACTCCGTTAATGAGGTAACCGTCAGCAGGTGTGTGAGGAGGCGAACCGGAACCAGGCGCCTCCTGTTGGTGGAAGGGAGACAAACACAAAAACAAACACAAAGACTGGAGTCCTGACACTAATAATATCCAGCCTTTCAATGTTTATAGTAAGAAATCCGATACAGTCTATATGAAGTCTAGAGCTGATGAAAAGTTTAGGTTTTCATTTTAGTAATTTCAGATAACCTATATATTTCCAAGCTAACTTGCCTCTAATCCAAAGCAATTTTATTCACATATTTCATGGTTGATGTGTAGATGCAATTCTTTTGTCCAGACCTGTATATGTCTAAATAAGCTTGGAATTTCAAGCACTCTTAGATGCTTTATTTCCATAGTTTTTTTTAGGTTCTTCACTAGAAAGTGTACTACAGTGTACTACATTTTCTAAGGAAGAACCTTTTAAGGGATTTCTTGATGAGAATCAGTGTGCCAGTAATCAGGCCCCAGTATTGGGTCCACTCTATTGTAATTTGTCAGTTACCCCCTCATTGACACATGTTTCTTCATATGTGTGTCCTCTGTTCAGTCACAAATAGAGGCCTTTCTAGTCAGTGTGTTAATTCCTACTTGCCCTATTACTCTGCAGCGTGACAGATGGCCCTGCTTTATTGTATGTCAGATATAAAAACTGACTCTATTTGTGATGGATAACAGGACAGTAATGTATATTTTTAGAAAACAGATTAGCTAGACAGGAAGTCAGACAGAAAAAAGTAAAGTAGCAGTATCTCAAAATAAGACACAGCACGCAGATTACTCTTACACATATAAAGGGCAGACTGCTGCAGGGTATGTTTTGCGGTAAATGATTGAGCAGACACAGAATGAGGTATTGTGTGAATATACGTAGTTATGTTTTAACAGGAAATGCAATCACATTTTCAAACAAAACCATGTTGGTTTGGGTTTAAATCACTTGATACTAAAAACATATAAAAAATGGAGCTTTGTGTTTTATTGTGGTTTATTGTATTGTTCAGCTGTTTTGGTCAAGCTGGCTTTTGCACCTCAATTGTTTTTCTATCTGTGCATTTACCATAATACTATGAATTCAACATTTTTCTTCTTAGTAATTTTGTTTTAACAGCACATTTGAACCCAACAACTGTTGAATGTTTTGTAATGTTGCTTTAGTCTCTTTATTGGAGCAATTTCTTATTTTAATGTCTTTTTCTTCAACACATCTCTAGTCTTGAAATTTTAATTCCAGTTTGGTAAACCCAGTTTGGAAAATGCTCAGCTCAAGCTCAGCTTTCAGCTGAGATTTACCTTTTTTCAGACTCTCTGGATTTAATTTTTATCTCAAGGTCGGCTTGCATATTAGAAAGTTGACTTCTGATGTTGTTAACATGTTTAAGGAATACTCCTCATCCCATAAAATACTTGTTTCCTTTTAGATATTGAAGAGTTGAAAAAGGCAGACATTTTGAAATTCTGGCTAAAAGGACACACTTTTAAAGCTAATTGACAGCTTCCTAACTCAGTGCAATTGTATGAGAACAGTGGAATACAAATGAGAACATCATCTCCAAGTTGATAGTGTTCCAGCTTGCTGTGCTTTTCTCTTGATGTGTATAATTCACTGTTACAAATTGATGTTTATGAACGCTGGCAGTAAAGTCTTACAGCTGTTAGAATTACAATAATAGTGTTCTACCCTGTATGTTGCACATTTACGCAGCATTGAAACGTCTTGTAAACACTCAGTGGTACGTGTACAACTGACCTAATGTCACATAAATAATAGAGAGAAAACTTGCTTAAGTGTTACTCACAAAATGCGGTTGATCCTAGACTTTTAGTTAAGTATATGAAAACATGTTGAGTGAGTGTGCAACATACAAAAAATAATGAAGTATTTGTCATGTGAAAACTAAAAGGTAATAGTAATTGAAAATAGCGGGCCATTGAACATTTAAATAAATTATTCTCTTACAAGCACCAAGCTTCATGTTTTAGAGGGTGCATTAGGACAGTCATTTCTCACATTTGCACTCTACGTATTGATGGATGCATTAATTAGCAGAGTTGCCCTGCACCCAACAGCCAACAGGAAGCCACTTAAATTCAACAGTCAAACTATGCGTCCATTGCTGGATGAAACTCTGTCTTTGCAGTCATTGAGCCAAAACTTCAGCTAAAAATCTAATGTTAAAGATCACTGCCATACTTGTTTTCTCTATCTCACTTGTTAATTAAAAACAAGTGTGAGATGGTAATCCAGACTAATTGAAAACTGGAATTCCAAGTCATGGCATTAAACCAGACAGAGAAAATATTACATTCTGCCAACGTATCAGAGGTCTGAATAAAGGCCAGATGTTTCAACAAAAGGCATATATTGATGGCAAGTCTGTTCACCAATTTTGTCTAAAATTAAAGATATAATATCCAATTAATTTTTTTTTTTTTTGTGTGTGGAAATTCTGGCTCTGTAAAGTGCCTTGACAAAACATGTGTTGGTGCCAAATTAATAAATGTAATTGAAACTTTATTACCTTTTCCAAACCCCTCTTGCATGGCTGAGCCCCTCATCCCATTTGCCTGCAGAGTTAGTCACTCTGCAGGCAGCTCATTTTTTTGGTCATGGTCCAGTTACACGAGGTAAAGGTAGTATCACACAGCAAACTGGTAAACTGAAAGCTTGTATTTTGGCTCAGCTCTACTTTAACAAAACCGAACCATGCAGTGTCTGCATTACTGCGGCAGCCGCAAGGATTTGCCTGTCGATCTACAACTCCTTTCTCCCCTCACTCTTGAAAAAGAATCTAAGATACTTGAACTCCTCTACTCAAGGCAGAAACTTTCCTCTGACCTGGAGAGAGCAAGCCACCCATTTTCAGTTCACACTAATGGACTCACATCGAGGAGCTGATATTAGTTTCTGCTGCTTCACAATCTGGTGTTAATCTCCTTGGCACATGCTGTGGGTCTTGGCCAGAGAGATCAAGCAGAACCATGTCAACCACAAAAAGCAGGAACCTACTGGTCACCAAACCAGAACCCCTCAAGCCCCTGCCTGCACTTAGAAACTCTATCCATGAAAGTTACGGACCAGTGACATAGGCCAGCCCTGCAGAATTCCAACAATTACCGGAAACAGGTCCAAAGTGTTAATGCAAATGGGACTACTACCCTGCTTGTACAGGGACCGGATGGGCCCAAGTAAAGGACCCCTGCCTCTGTAATCCTTGAGTGCCCCTGACAGGGCAAAAACGTACCACAGTCGGATGCTTTCTCCAAGTTGGGCACACTCAAAAACACTTGAGTACCCTGCAGAAGGTGTGGATTTTGTGTGTATGTGATTCAATTGTTGTTTTAAGTCTCACTACTGATTTAATAGTGTAGAAAAAAAATCTAGGTTTACTTAAAAATATGAACTAAGCTTGATTTATGCAGTTGGATATAGTTTACAATACATTTTTTTAATATTATAAATTTAAATTGGTGTTATAAACATAAGCTATTTGACTAATGAAAATAGGAGAGAATGTTAAAATATGAATACGGAATGAAACTTAAAAATAACATAACACTAAACAGGAGACATTAAGTCAGCTCTCTGCTGGCATCCTATAGATCAAGACCTTAGTGCTCTTCATCACATATGCTCACATGTTGCTTTCGCTGACTTCTGCGCCGTGGGTGAAAACTAATGAAAGTGACTCCAAGTGAATTTGGGCACAAATTTACTTCCCATGATGTTTGGTTCGCCGCCTGCCGCCGCTGGCAGCTGCTGATGGAGCTGATGATGACGATGGTGGTAGTGGAGGTGGTGATGATGTAGCAGAAGGCCTGCAGGAGTTTATGATCCGTGCAAATGGAAGAATCTGCATATTGTTGGATATGAGTTTGCCTAATGGATGCCTACACACTGAGGTGATGATGGTGATAATAAAGCATGGAGAGCGAGTAAGCTGCAGTGTGCATAGACACAAACCTCTATGGTCCTGCTTGAATCATACTCGGAGAGAAAATGAGGGTGGGAAAGATGTAAAAATGCAGCAGAAATTTAGAGTAGAGTAGTACAAAGAAATGAGTAAAACAGCAAAAGTCCAGAACTGGGTCAATGAAATGAAATTTAATGACTGAATTCTTTTCTTTTAAAAGTAATGTAAAGTAAATAAAACTATGTGTTTTTAAAGCTGTTATGTTCAACCATCATAGGCATGAATGCCATTGGAATGCTGTGTTTTAACAATTGAATTGTCCAAATAATCTGTAAAACCCCCTGCACAATTATAATAAGGGGTTTTATATGCATAAACCAAGCGGAACACTATGGCGATTGCCGTACGGCTCCTCTTGTGAAAGTAAAATCTGTTGGGCTCTTTTTGGCATCAAGACAATCATTCTTATTGCCACATTGCCAGACAGGACACTGTAAAAACATAAAATAAAATAAATAATTGAATTGTACACCCTGCAATGGAAACAAATTACACTGCTTTTAACGTTTATTGCTTAGACACTGTTGCCATTTCCAATACTTTTTGTCACGCTGCTAATGTTGCTAGCATACATACTTATCCAATTCTTTGTCTCACTTACCGACACATCTATTATCTAGCTCGGTTAAACTTTGGTTGTTTTTTTTAACTCTTTCCACTGTGGTTGCCATTGGTTACCATGAAATAACCCCAATCAGCTGGCTCATTTAAATACACACTGGGCTTCATGCAAGAAGCTTTCGTACGAACAAAAGTGTTCCTAGATCTTGAGTTTTTCACTAAATGACAACAATGTTACTGTTACTTCGAAGCAGTTACTGATTTTATAAGGCGACATCTTCATATAATTTGCAACTCTCCAATCATAAATTACATTTTCATCATGCGTTTTATAGGAGAGATAGAGTGTGATGAAGTGATGAAAAACGTAGTCAGGAGATGTACAGTTAATGTATGTGTGTGTTTAAAGGTGATTTTGAAGTATTTTGTGTCATGTTGGTTGATGATTAACTGATATTAAGGATCTTTGTCTCCAACATTAGTTCTGATTGACTGTTTTTGCATCAAATAATTTCTATTTTAACTTTTATTTAATTTTACTACAGTAACAGCACAATCACAGCATTTACAGCTATTGTGATTAATTAAGTTTTTCTTAAGTTTTTAATACCTCTTCTGTGAATGGACACCTTCTGACAAGCTTGAGGATTTGTACTATTATACAGTAGAGCATCATTAATTATCCAAATGCTAACCTAACCGTTTTTCTCAGGAGCACGTGCTCAGTTATGCACAGACTATATCTGGATTACAAGGATAATTTATGAACATTTACTGAAGTTAAGAATTTTGGTTGAATCTGATGTGGTGCACGCATGAGAGGGAAAGTGCAAAAAAATTGAATGTCATGATATGCTTTGTATCGACTATGTATTGTTACATGTATCTAGGAAGACATGGGCTTAGGATGCACACTTGTGCTCACAGGCATGATTTATTAAGAAAATTTGCTTGTTTTTGTGCATGGTTTGATTAATTCAAAACATCTTTCGCTTACACCATTTTTGGCTTTTGAGTAAACATAACATATTTTGCATATCGACAGATTTCATAATTTGTGGAGATATGTGGTCCTCTGTGAGTAGAACTGTATCATCTCATCCTCATGATGACTATAGTTTAAATTCGAGAGCAAAAGGGGGAGGTTTGCAAGCATGAGAACATCATTTCAACTGTAATGTGAGACATGCATCTGGTATTGCTGGAGTGGTTGCTCCATCATGAAGAAGTAAGGTTTTTCTATGAGAAGTTCTGAATCTGAAGACATTAAAATAAAAAAAAATCTAAGACACCACCTTGGCAAACGTAAACAAGATTGCTCATCTTGCATGCAGGGCAGGAAAAGTTTAATCTATTTTTAAAAGGATTTAGAATCTGCTATCTGTAATAAATAGAGGTTTTGGCAGTATATGAATCCATCTTGTTCATTTTATTGTATTTAGATTTACACCAAAAGATTCTCATACCCCATGGTAGATATTAACAGTTAATGATACAATTTTGCATTTATATATATATATATATATATATATATATATATATATATATATATATATATATATATATATATATGGTCAAAGGCTTTACATGACATACGTATAAAATAACAACTTCCATTCAAAAAATTATTCACTAAGAAATATTTTTCAACTGCAAGTCAACCCATTTCAGTTATACTGTGCAATCTTGACTAAACTAGTGAAACTCAACTAAACTCAGCTAATATGTATACAAAAACTAATAAATGAAAATAGTTGAAAACCATAACGAGTAAAAAAAGATGCATTAATATCACAGTTCTTCATGGTTTTATGTTTGAGAACCAAAGTTCATCTTGAAGAGTTTGAAAGTTTCTTTTACAAGTCTTGTGAGAGGGAGGTTGTTAGAGGGGCAGAGTACACTACTGCAAAACTACATATTGTCAAGCTTTACTGATAGTGAATATTAAATGAATGATATTCAGCCAGACACACAGTTATATTTAAAGGGTTTATTGAAAGGGTGAATAATGGCAGATGAAACAGGCAAACAGTCACAGTCTTGGCTGAATAATCCTGGCTGAAAGTGCTGTTTAGCAGGGATGAGCAGAGAACCAGGAAATGTAGGTGGTGAGAGAACCAACAGGCCGTGTGAACTGGAGAACCACCAAAAAGGGCAAGAATGGAGACTCAAGCCGGGTATGCGCTGTACGATTTTTTTTAATTGTTGCACGCAGCGACAGCTCACACTGTACGATGAATCCCCAGGTTTAAAAAGTTAATAATGCATGTTCTCACACTGTGCAAGCCAACGATCTGATGTGATCTACCTGCTCACCATGTATGTTTAAAAATCACGTCGGACTCAGCTCCCCAGTGAGATGGCACTATTCGGACTAGTCGAGTAGAAGAGGAAAAAGACCCAAGTGTCAATGCCTCCGTTAAATATGAAACTAATTAGAATGTAACGTGCTGCCTTGGCAATTTATGCAATTTTGTGTCACCAAAGCCCTAAAAAGAAAAATCTGCAATGTATTTTGACAAAGACATGGCTGAGCAAACGTCGCTACTGTGGTCTGTCAACTTTACAAAAAGAACTCCATTTTACTCACACCAAGGCAATGCTTATCTGTTTTTGTCTGAGAGGAAGGAGGAGAATCCTTGTCTGGGTATGCCCACTGAGCAATTTGCCCATGATGGCCGACTGCATTTGAAACATGTTTGATATTCTCCTGACCTCATGATTCCTAATCGGGAGGTGGTCAGCAGAGGCTGATCACCCCTTGTTAACCCCCTGTACACTACAGGATGCACATTCAGGCTGACAGTAGGCCCAATCGAAAAATTCCCGCATGACTGGAAAATCGGCCCAAAAAGGGCAAAAAAATTGTACAGTGTAAGCCCAGCTTTAGGCAACCTCAAATAGGAGTCCAGCTTGGAGAGCACACATAAGCTAGTGAAGCTAAGGCAAATCACATGGGAAAAGAGTAAAACAATCTGGCAGAGACTAGTAGGCAGAGGCAGGTATAAGTAGGCTGGTGAACAGGTGAGCTGAGTGCTAATTAGAGGGAACAGGTGGAGATAATCAAGAGTGCAATGATGGCTGGAGGCAGACTGAGCTGGTAGGATAACTGCTTGTGGCTGAATAGTGACAAGGTGAACAGAAAAAGTCAATCATAGTTCCAAAACCAAACTACACGGAAGCATTACTATGACACATACTGTATTCCCCCACCATTCGTGCCCAATGCCCAGAATTTATATCATGGCTAATGGCATAAAACCCCTGTTAATGTTAAATATATCTTGTTGCTTTTGATAATTTATCTATCATTTTCTTGTTTCTTTTGTTAGTCAAAATATTATTTTCTGAACCCCATAGTGCTAAAGAACAGTTTGATTACATGTACTTTTATTTAATTTCTTTTTATTCTAATCATTTTATTTCAATCCCTATTTGAACTTTTTCGGCTTGTTAATTAAACAAAAGAATATTAAGGCAGTTTTAATTACTTATCTATGTATATATTTGGTTTTCCATTGGATATTTCAAGGACTTAATGTTGGATGTATATTAACACGTAACATGTGTTACATTCATTATTGACTATTCTATGCAATAAAAATAAAAAAATAAAAAAATACAGTGTATCAGAAGTTCTTTAGAACACTTTAGAAGTAAGAAAGAGATTACTGGCCCATGCAAAGAACAGCATGTTCCATCAGTCTTAATATTGCTAAGTTTTTAACAAATATCTTCCTGGAAATACAAGCCATTCAAAATAAAAATTCTGGTAAGAGCATCTAACAACACTGGAACAGACATCTAGGGGAGATTGTTGCTAATGTAAAGTACTGTAAATATTATCACAATATTTCCAGTGTAAGTATAAAAATGAGTCAATCCCTTTCTTCCAGGTAAAAGTTTAATAGCCACAAACACACTGATCCTTTATATATAAAGGTCACAGTAAAAGCTTTCATATGTCATAAGTCACCTTCATGTAAGTGATTGAGCAATGGACATGGCTCATGTGGATAAATAGCAGATTAAAGTTTACATTTGTCTGATTTTACACTACCCTCCAGCTGATGTGCGCCAGAGGATGAGGCTCCAATGAAGATAAATGCACCCGTGAAAGGAATAGGTAAAAAACCATAAAGGAAAGCAATGAGAAGCTGTAATTACCCAGAGGGAAAGGTCAAGACGTTTGGGCTGCTTTTTGTAATTAGCTTTATTTCTACGAGCAGAACAAACAGAGCAGTCTTTTGTGAAATTGTGTTAGAAAGGTTACCCAGACCTTTATAGTTGGATGATTAGCTATTCACTTGAAGCCCTGAGTGCTGTCTACCCGACAAGAAGCTGAAACCTCTCTGAAAAACAAATTAATCAATTTCAGATCAGCTGGAGAAAACTGATATACAAAAAAATTCAAAATATTTGATTAACTCTTAAAGAACGTATTTGAGCTGATAGATTATATGGGAGGAAAATATTTTCTTTCTGGCATTAACAATTTACCATAAACAGACTTGCACTTATTACTTTATTTAGACTAAGAACTGTATTATTTCCTTTAAATGTGAAACCTACAGGCATGACTGCTGAGATACATATGCATATTAGGATGAAAAGCGTCAATATTTTTGGATCACTTATTGAAACTCAGATATAAGTTAGACTTAAGTCGAACAATGCTGACCCACAAGAGTAGAAAATCTTGAAAGTGTATAAATATGATTTTTTTTTTATTTATTTAGTTTTTGTTGTTTCCTTTTGGAAACTTCTCAGTATCTCTGCTATACATGTAGTGCTAATGCTCATCGTGGAAAAGTTTTGATGAGTTCTACTCATCTGGAGCTGCTTTAGAGGTAATGGAATTTAGATTTTCAAGCCATGTTTTAGTGTCTCTCAAGGGGTCCGGGAATATAATGTCATCTGTGCATGAGCCAGTATTCTTAGTACAAAGTCTATCTTGTTTCTTTAGCATGTTGGACTCAACTAGGGCAGCCTGTCATTCAAAAGTTAATCAAATAAGAACCACTTGCTGAATTGTGGGCTGATCTTCAGCATAATCCTTGTAGTCATAGTAAGCTTTATCTGTCAGTGGAAGCTGTTTTTAGATAAAAGGTTTCATGCTGAAATCTCACTCCCTTGCTGGTTCCCATATCGCTAGTTGTGTACAGTTATACTTATTATTTTTTGGCACCTAATACAATTAAACTATATTGATCAACAGAGTTTACATTATAGGATGAGTTTCCTCTGCTTTAATAGCTAAGACAAAAGAGGGTGTATCAAACAACAAGTCTTTGTTTTCAATGAATTATGTTGGAATCCTTTATTGTGTGTTAATTTCCAGCATAGTGTTAAATGTGAAGTTGATATTTAAAGATTTGATTTATAGCCAGGTGCACAACGAAGCAAATGAAATTACAAGTATGTATGGGTGTTCAAAAATGCATGGCTACAGCTACAGAGGAATTCAGTACTTCCTTCCACATAAAGCTAATCAAATCTAATCATGCATACTTTGGTTGACAGCTTGTGACCAGTTCAATTACCAAGCTGTTTGCCTCAGTACTATTTGTTTCACTAATGCCTGATGCTGTAGGTAACATGTTCATCTCAAGAGGACATCAGCTTAATCTTGAATTTCAATCTGAAAAACTCACATGGAGAGAAAAGACAATTAGAAGAAATTTATTAATACAATAACTTGGTCTTTGGTGCTCCGACCTCGGCAGGAAACATACGTAGCGCTGGCTTTTGATAGATATGCATGAAACAGGAGTAAAGAACAGGGCTGTTTCCCCCAGGCCTGAAACTGGTGGTGGAGTGGAGATAGATGAATTTGTCAGTCTGTAGACTGCTGGTTAGCAAGACCGTATGCTGATGGAGATCCAGTGGACTGCGTGAGCTGATACTAGAGCTTCACTTAGGGAACTGGAAGACCAGTTTGGGTAACACAGGTTGAGAGAACCTGTCCATGATGAGCAAGCATGAAGCGACAGTGGAGAGGAAAAATCTCCCCATTGGGAAGAAACCTCTGGCAGGACCAGGCTCAACATGGGGGTCTTCTGCCGGACCAGTTGAGCCCAGCAGTAATGAAACTCTGATGAAGTTTTAGCTACGATGGTGGAGAAGGGGCTGGAGATGGGTTGAAATGGGGTAATATGAATGAAGTAACACAGTGCAACCACCACCTGTGCACTAGGTAGCAGACAAGTTGAGCATTGGAGGCCTTTTAAGATGAACTTTGGATGCTGATTGTCTTTTGTGCAGGTGTGGTTCGAAGCTCAATGGCTGTGTCGTAAGCGAATGAGGGCGAGCAATCAGTTTCTTCAGTTTAACATCCGCCTAAGCTTGATTTAGCAAAAAAGGTGGCTGAAGGTACCATAGAATGTACCCTTACTGTATATTGGCAGCATCCATTAGCTGCAATTCTCCAAAAGCATAGCTTGCTTTTGGAGAATCTTCTTTCTTCATGCCTGTCTTCTTGCAGTAGCAGAAGTATTTCCATAAAGGTGGAGTTCAGGAAGGAGCAGTGGACAGGGTTGTGCCTTATCTGATAGGATTTAAGACAGGAGAAAAGCTTGGGGTAGACCCTTTTATCAATCATTTGAAACTGTAGAGATAGAAGCTACAAATCAGTGAGTGGGAGGAGGGGTCAAATGCTGCCACGTGCTTCTGACAGTTCTAGATAGTTTTTTTTATTTTTATTTTTTAGTGCTAGCTTCGTAGGAATACTATGATGCTCTCAACCTCCTTCTGCGGGCCACTCCACAGTAGTCCAGTGTCTCTAGAAGCTGGGTTCCATAAAGGAGAGCCTGACTATGTTCAGCCAGTATAGCTTCACCTCCTGCACAAGCTCAGGTTCTTTTCCTGCCACCGAGGTGACATTCCTCACCCTTAGAGCCAATTTATGTTTCCATGGATTCAGTTTGTCATGATCTTGGCACTGATGGTTTGGTTTTTTCCTTTGCTCCTTGCTCAGCTGTCTAATTGGTTCTGCGGCTGATAAACACTGATCATTTCCACCTGGTTCCTCTTCTATTTAGGTTGTGTGTTTGCCTCCCATCAGCGCCAGGTTATTCTAGTGTTTTGGTGAGACATTTCCTAGCAATCTTTAGCCTGTCTGTTTTCCTGTTTTTGACCAGTTTCTGTCCAGGGGATCTCAAGTTTTGCCTTGCCCCTGTCTGCTCTGTTTGTCGTATCTGATCTTGGATTCTACTGGCTTCTGAACCTGGAACTGTCTTCTGACTTCGGCCGCAGATTTCCCTTCTGGACCATGTTGCCGCTCGGCATTGGCTGGCGCCCGCGCCGCTCGCTCTCTAGGAACTCTGGGGGCATCGCCCGCCGCAACTGTGGTCAAACCTCCCTCCTGGATTCTGCAGTGTTCTCCGCGAATGGACTGAACTTTGAATCAGAGATCCGTCCCGCAGCAGACGAGCAGCCATGCGCACCTGTTAGTTTAAATAAATGCTTTGAACTTTCCCACTGTCTGTCTCGCCTTGAATTCTGGGTCCAACATTCTGAGATCATTACACAGTTTCCTCCGCCAATGACTGCTGCCCAATCCCATGAAGGTTGTGAACCCGGGATGGCATTGAGTCACTGGCCATTTCTCAATATGCGTTCTTGAGCGTTCTCGTGTGCTCGTGTACTCGTGATACGTCATCAGCCTCAGCCCAAGCACTTTCCAATTGGTGGGAACGCCAGACCGAGAACGCTGTTGTTGTTCTCGCCCCAACCTCTTTATCGAGTATGCATAAGAGCAGACCTGTCTGTTTTTGAGATAGATAGCTGTCCCAGCATGCACTGCAGCTGCAGCAGCAGTAGCTTTCAATGGAGTACTCCATTGAAAGTAAAAATTTCTCTATTCTGTTGCTGTTGTTCAATAAAAGTACATTTTAAGATCATTTGAGGCTAGAATATTATACTTTAAAGCGTCACTATATGGTCCATTTACCGATTTAATGCGTAATTTAAAAAAAAGATTTCCGAAGTTGAGAGGACCACGGCAACTGGCAGACCCCCGAAGCTAACGGCAGCCAGGGCTAACCGCGGACCGTCTGCAGCAGCCCTCTCTCGGCATAGCCGTGTGTGAAGGACCGCTTGCTCTGATGGCCATCTTTTTGTTTTATTTGGCAAAATTTTCATTTGATTTGTGTTTATCTGACTCTGTCAATCATTACTCCCCCACTAAATGAAAAAAGTAATAATTTATGATTATCTAGAGATTATTATTAACAGGAGGTGAAATGCAGCTCTAGAAGAGCCAAGCGTGTGGTGACGTCACGAGTACGCTTCTGTTCCAAATGACCCAGAGTTATGCTGCATGCTCGTGTTCTCGCCAAGTCCATACTTTCCTGTGTTCTTGCCAAATCCGGACTTGACAAGAACGCTTGTACGGACTCAAAACAGCAGCTCATTCGGGCTGGGCCCTGCCGGGTTTCATGAGGAAGAACCCAACCACCAGGTGCTCACTGACGAATAGGGATGGGAATCGAAAACCGGTTACTATTCAGAGCCGGTTCCATGTGTTCCAATTCCATGGCACTGTTTGGCCGCTTGCTTAATGGTTCTCTTAACAGTTCCAGGCAGCACTAGAGCCTAGCGGTGGGCAGCACAACACTCGTCACGTTTTTTACACAACTTACGCACACGGCATTCAGTAAGCAAGTACGGTGTGACCAGCCGTAAGTCTAGAAAAGCCAAAAAACAAATGGCGTCACATCGGGTAAAACGATCGAAAGTTTGGAATAAAGTGGCAATTATAACTGCGGGAGGAAATACATCCAGCATGCAGAAACACCTGCGTACACAACAAAGTTGTGTACGCAGGTGTTAATGAATGAATAGTTAATGAATGCCTTGTTTTTGATGCCTCCGGACAGAAGCTAAAGTTACGACCAGCATGGAAGGCAACTCTGGTGGTAAGTAGCTAGTTTTATATCACTGGCTGTGCTTAATGTGGTTCCTATTAAATCATATGGTATTTCTTTTAATAAACCAGTTTCCTACCTCTACGCTCATTTACTTAAATCAGGGGGAGATGAGTTTATTTCCTGAAATTGTACAGTAATGATTTTTATTGAACGGATGCTCAGAGGCTGGCAGATCCATTCACTGCCTTCTGTTTCGCCGAGGCAAGCAGAAATAGAATGTCCCAGGCGAAGGTAGACAAATGTCACCGTGCACTTACCAAGTTCATTGTTTTACAGAATCGATAAGAGAATCAATAAGGAATCAAATAGTTTCACAGAATTGATAAAGGTATCGGAATCGTAAAAAACCTTATAAATTTCCAACACTACCGACAAATCCTTACCCTGGCCCTAGCTCAGGATCAGGGTTTTAGTTCCGCTGTTCAGGGCAACCTCAAATGACTTGATTTTATTTATATTTTTTGTCCTCATGCTTTTTGAGCCATTCTTTGTCTGGTTCGTCATCGAGTGCCTTCTTTTCCTTGGGAGACCCTACCAGAGGCATTTAAGCCCCCAGCAACATAGCCTCTGGGATTATCCAGGCACTGAAACCTCTCCACCACATTAAGGTGGTTTAAGGAGGAGCCAATTTATCTATATTTAAAAACTAATTTTACCTAATTCTAAACTCTTAAAGACAACATTTCGTTGGCAAAAATAAATCCATGCCAAACTGTGATATTGCAACATTTTATTAATTATGGTATTCAGCCATGTTTTTTTTTTTTTTGTTACTTTTCCTTTGTGTACAAAACAGATTAATTTAGTTTAGTTTCACTTGTTTAATTAAGAGTTTTTACTGAAATATGTTGAAGTGGATTTTTGTTTTTAAATTCTTATTTTTCAAATAAAGGTTTTTGTAAATACACTCCATATTTCAGGAAGTTTAAATGTTTGACCATGATTTGAGCTCCATTCACTTTAATTTGTTGTTCTAACACACAGCCATGTTTTTACATAACACATGAAAATCTGAAGGCTATTTGATTAAATGACAAGCATTTAATATATTAAGTTACTACATTACAGTGGCATCACCATAACAGTGGAAATTAATCCCATGCTGTGTGATAATTCCACTAATTGGGATCATAAATAGAACACGAATAGAACACGAATTTAAGAGAATTGGCCATAGCTCTGATTTCTTATGAACTCCACTAGTAGCCCTGGAGCTTGAGAAAGTTTTATTATAACATGAAGAAACTGAAATCTGCCAGGTCATGATTCAAAGTACACAGTTCAAAATTAAACCAGGGAGCCAACTTCCTATGAACAAATTCCTTCTACTTCAGGGGTGCTTTGTTGCGTAATACAACACATAGGGAGACTGTCAATAAATGTACAAAAGTGGAGTGAATTTAATAGCTGCTTTGTACAGTATTTTTTGTGATACAAAACTGATAGATCTAAAATGAAACAATTTTTGCAAGTTTGTTACTGCATCAACAACCCAGCCTTATTACACTTTTTTTCATATTAATACTGCCACAGTACAACCTTTAAGGTATTACTTAAAAAATGCCGTCTAATGCACAGCAGAAAATATAACTGAATACTGAAATAAAATGAAATTTAAAGACTGCTGCTTTCCCTGAACTTCGATGGTTAAGGAGTGTCAAGGCATGGTTGATGACGGTACAGTCTCAACACTGAAACGCAGTGTTGAGACTGTCTTATTAATGAGCAAAGCCGCTGGCTACTGTCAGACCTCCATACACACAGGTACAACCAGACAGCAAGATAATCATTTCTAACCTGCTGGCATAAGCATTATAAGTCTTGTCTAACCCCCTGTCTCCTCCTCCTCTTGTTGTCTGTCTGCTTCTCTCTGGCTCGGATCTGTTTTTATCCGTCAAGAAGCTCTAGCAGAGCCTGGCAGAGCTATCACACATTTTTCATCATTGTATGAAAAGGGGGAAAAAAAGAGATATTGAAAATATTAAAATATATGAAATCAGCTGAGTTTTTATCTTCTCTGAGTTTCTGTTTTGAGCCACAGATCCCAGTTATCAGAGATCCACTTCTAATGGGAAAAAGTTGCTTTTCATTGAATCAGAGCTTTGAGATAAAAAGGATTCCTTTAATTTTCTGATCTCACTCTTTGAAAGTAGGTCTTAGGGAGGCATGCTGATGGCTGCACTATCATCATTAAGGAAACCCAATATTTAGAATCTCACAAAATGATAGGCATATATTTCTCAGATAATGGTAGAAGTACATATACAAACATATTCTAAATGGTTTAGAAGGCCATTTGACTTGTTACCAAGTAAAGATCATTAAAATTAGTTATGTCCAGTTACAAAGCAAAAACAAGTATAATCTCTCTCTTTTTTTTTTTTTTTTTTTACATATTTATGTGGGTATAAGTTGTGTTACTGTTCCCAACCTTTCTTTGCAGGTATGTTTATGGGGCTTGCAATACTATGTTCTTTTTTTGGCATTTGGGCATTAATCAGTGCATTTACCTTCCTAAATTATTTTTGTTTTCTTTGTACAATTAAAATAATTCTGGATTATCTTGGATTGTTTTAATTTTTGTTCTTCATGTACTCCTCTATCTGCTTAAGTCAGTGTATATACTCTTCAGTATATATATACTGTTGTATATATTGATGATTTTGTTGAAGGAGATGCTAGCTCTCTCTGCAACTGCTCCAGACAATGTTGCCCCTTTTACCGCTAAAGCCTGAGCACTCCCTCTTGAGAAATCTGTTAAAATTATCATTGAAGATGTGTGAGTTTATTACACAGAGCCTACCTTTGCAGGTCTGGAGCTATTTTTAACAATAATAAGCTTGTAGCTGACTAACTCTGAGACTAACAGACATTATCGTATGTCCAGTTCTTCATCTGAGACTATTTACTTCATTCTAATATCAATTGCCCACAGCACCAACACTGTGTCAAAAAGCATTCAGATAGCCAAAATGCAATTTATGACCCAGTTTGTGTTTTGGTGGGCCTGTTTTCAACAACACTGTAAGGGTTGTTGTTGTGATGTTGTTGTGGAAAGGAAAGTAAAGGAATCAGAGATGGTTATACCAGTTTTAATGGTGAAGAAGATGGTATAAAACACCAATCCAGACATAACGGACCAGGAACTCAGGAGCCAAGAATTTGAGAAGCTTGGGAGAAACATACAACAAGAAGAGAATCAGGCACTGAAAAACCTGCTGAGGAGGAGTGTATACGGGAGACAGAACAAAAAGTTAATTGGGAGCAAATACAGACAGAGGCAGATAGAAAGGAGCTCAGAGGAAAGGAAATGGGCTCTAGGGGGCAACAAACAGCAACCAGGGAAAACAGCTCACACTGAGCCTGGTTCTGCTGGAGGTTTCTTCCCGTCAAAAGGGAGTTTTCCTCTCCACTGTCACTACATGCATGCTAGGTGTGAGGGATTGCTGAGAGTCAACAACAAAATATATGCAAAGATTGTCGCCATAAGCTCATCCAGGAGGACCATGTCTTGCAAGTCAATCACTGGATGCAATCAACTGGTTTTCCTGAACGGTTTTGTCTCAGTAAAGTGCCTTGAGATGACATGCGCTGTAAACTGGCACTATATAGACAAAGTGAGTTGAACTGAATTGACTTTCCTCACCTCTTTACCAGAACCTTCTGTTTTTAAGTTTTTTTCTATTTTTCTTGGTGCTAAGTCAAGTTCTCTTTTTGTGCTCCACCCCTAGTTTTGCTCATGCATACCTGCAATATTTTATATTAGCTTCTTCATTAAATCTTTTTAATTCATCATGCTGAACAGGCAAAATTTTACAATAAGCCTAATTGTTTTGTGTGAAAGTGTAAAACTTAATTCACCACAGCTTGTCGATTTCTATACTGAAAATTATTATTATAAGACATTTTCCTTACCTTCTTCCCTACCAAATATGGACAACTTAATGTTGATCTATCATATTGAATTTTAATCAAATCAAATGAAAGTTGATGCAGTGTAAAAGATCATTAATAGATTTGTTTGTTTTCATTTATTTATATAAGGTCCACTTAGACATAAAAAAACAATAATAAAACTAATTAAAGACTCGCTTACCAGTGTTTCCTCAAAGATGATTGTTAGTGTAACACTGTAATATAATAATTTAAGATTGCTATGGTTGCTGTTTAGATACGACAAACTTTATAGGTAAACTGAAAGCTCTTTCATCACAATATATTGTTAAATTGTCTTCTACACTATATGGTTGGAATTTTAGAGTAAGGGACACTTTTTACCTTGCAGATTTATTTATTATTGTATTGAAGAAGGGTGACATGCAGCAGCAGTATGTTTATTTCTTATATAACTCATACACAACTACAATACATATCTAAATGACTGCTGTTTAATGGATCTGTTGCCACAAAACACAATTTCCCTTTCCAATTACCTCATGCCAAATTAAAAGAGGGGGTTCTCAGAAAGCATTAAGGCACATTAATTATTCTGTCAAAAGGTGAAGGTAGAACGTCGAGCTGAGGCTGAAGATGGTTGACTGCCGACGCCTTGATAATAAATAATAAGAAACACCTCGCTGTTTTTAATGACCGACAATTTCTAGTTTATTACTGACTATTGTCTGTCATTAATTTTGAATCAACTCCAGGTTCTTCATCACTGCCATATTTCTTCCTGTAATAATAATGTATTTTTTTTTACAGAAAGAAAGAAAAAGCACATGTTTTGTAAGGAAAAACTGTATTTATCCTTTTTAAGTTTTGCATTTGGCCATACTAGTTCATTACATAAAAAGCAAAAACATCAATTGCCTGACTTGATGAATGTTATCTGATTGTGATTTTTGTTTTCATTCAACTGTCCAGGGAATAGTCACCTTTAACAGTCAGCTTTAGCCCTATAGTTTTTTGTTTTTTTTTGTGATACATAAATATTTAGGTTTGACTTAGTGACTGTAAGGTGTCCTGATCGCAAGACTACAAAACAAACTACAATCAATTCTCCACCAGCACATTTGTTTTTTTTTTGTTTTTTTTATCATGCTGCTTTTTGGAGTTCCCCAAAACTGGTGCATTATGGTCAATGTACATCAACAATTTTAGTAAATTACGTCAAAATGTAATTCTTCTCGGAGGTAAGAATAAAAAACAAAATATATATAAAAATATATAATATTTATCCCTCCTGTGGACCCACCACCCACACAGGGATCCATTGAGGTCAGGTGCGGAGAGCACTGGGTGGCGGTTGAGGTGGGGTGCATTGAGGGCCCAGTGTGCACACACAGCTTCAGGCTGTAGAGACTTGGAATGTCACCTCCCTGGGGGAGAAGGAGCCTGACACAAGGGTGTCCATAAGTGCACGTGGCACCCTAGGCTGGAGGTCGATGATCAACTTTGTATTTGTGTATATGTCTGTCGTGTGTCTCAAACATTTGGGTGAAGAGAGGGGCTGAGCTATTAACCGATCACCACCTGGTGATGAGCTAGATCTGCTGGCAGGGGAGGAAGCCGGTTAGACCTGGCAGCCCTATACGTGTAGTGAGTGTCTGATGGGAAAGTGTGGTGGATCCCTCTGTTAGTGCGGTCTTCAACTCCCACCTCCGGACGAGTTTCTCACAGATCCTGAGGGAGGTTGCAGACATGGAGTTGGAGTGATCCATGTTCCCTCTTCAGCTCGGTGGAGAGTCCTTGTCTCAAGTGGAGGAGTTCAAGTATCCCTGGGTCTTGTTCACGAGTGAGGCAGGGATGGAGTGTGAGATCAATAGACGGATCGGTGCAGCGTCGGCATTGATGTGGTCGCTGTATGAGACTGTCGTGGTGAGGGAGCTTAGTTGGGGACAAAGCTCTTTATTGACCGATTGATCTATTTTCCCACCCTCACCTATGGTCAGGAGATCTGGGTAATGACCGAAAGTACAAGATCGCGAATACAAGTGGCCAAATGAAGTTTCCTTCGCAGGGTGGCAGGGCATACCCTTTGAGATCGAATGAGGTGCTCAGTTACTGTACCTAGGAGGAGCTCGGTGTAGTCATTGCTCCTCCACATCGAAAGGAGCCAGCTAAGGTGGCTCGGGCATCTGTTTCGAATGCCTCCTGGTTTCCTCCCTTGTGAGGTGTTCCAGGTATGTCCCATTGGGAGGAGGCCTCGTAAAATGCCCAGAACACGCTGGATGGACTAGGTTTTCTGAGATGGCCTGGTGACGCCTTGGTGTCCCCACAGGGTAGCTGGATGAAGTGTGTGTGTCATATATATATATATAAATATATATGAAAATATATATAGATCTAATATTACATTTCATATAAAGAAATATTGCTGATTAAAGTTTTCAAGGAAAACAGATTTGACATTCCCTACAATATGATATACTTTTCCACATTGAGGTCAAACTACAATTGCCTTTTAGGGTAACTCCTGATATCTTTCCATTCCACAATTTTGTCAATTCCAATGCAATCTCCAAAGTAGTAAACATGCTTTTATAGTGATAGATCACAATGGCAAATGACTTGATGAATTAAGAGTAGGTGACTACTAATGGTATAACCCTAATCTTGTGATTTCCAATGCAACTAATAAGAATTCATGCTTTTTACAAACCCCTTCTTCATTTTAGAGTAACATTTGTTTGACTAATCACAAATATGTATCTAAATTATAAACCATTTCTATTTAAAAAGAAATGTCCTGATCAATACAGAAAAATCAAATAATTGGAAGAGGATATGTTTTATTTACCCAATGTTTTAACTTAGGCAGCAAAACATGTACATGTATTTAACTATAAATACTATAAAAACACACTCACCCCAAAAGCTCTCTAGATAAATAAATGCATCTGAATTGCATCTTGTCAAATTACTTGATAAATGTGACAAAGTTGCCTCTGTGACATCTGGCAAATGTGTCCGGCTCTTTCTTTGGTCTTTTTATTTCAGGATATCAGCCTCTATCTCAAAAGCCACAAATCCACTCACACTCAGTCACACAAAGACAAAAGCCATTAGAGCAGCATTACAGTAAAAGCCTTTTACGAACATGGCAAATTTCATTTAAGAGCTACATTCCGTCCTCAACGCTTCTATCCACACTCATTTATATGCAGGAAGGTCTTTGGTAGATGAAGCAACATAAAGGAAATACAGGGGGATGAATGAACGGATGCTGGAGAGACGGTTGATAAAAAGTTCAGTCTCCTTTAAAAAGATATAAACAAAAAGCAGTTTGGAAAGCTCAATTTTGACTACTGTGTAGCTACAGAAAGATGGACAGTTTTTCTCCATGTGTTCTGAGCCTGGTCTGGATCTGTGATTGGTCCCTTGGGCCTGTCAATCAAGCCTGTGAAGTCAGGTGTGACCACCCTTCCTGATTCGTGATTGACAGAAGGTTCTGCCAATTAGAGCCCAAAAGTACACTCTGAAACACACGCAAACTCTCCTCTGTGTTTCTGCAGCTGAGCTGCTGTCTCCGTTCTGATTGTAAATGTCGCATCCTGGGAGCTTTCCTGTCACCATGAAGCAACCCAAGCACACTACATTTCCTCTTTCCTTCATATTTTACAAATTTAAAGAGAACAAAGGTGTATGTACAGCAATATCTGTTGCGTTTGTGCAGTCATACAGTGGAAAATGGCTTTATTACTGATAAAACTAAAAGCTTCTGCTTTAAATGTAGTAGGACTCTTTTGCGCAATTCCTTAAGGATGTTTTTTGTGGTATGTAATAAAGAACAGGAAATATTAAAAGAAATGCATGTGAAAGTAAAACGTATCAAGAAATCCATGTATCAGCAAACATAAAAATGGTATGAACTCTTAACATGAGGACTAACAGTGTTGGATGCAAGGGCATAAATGGCAGTACTATCTACATTTTTTAGCTGTCTTCAGAATGATATTGAACAGTCTTTACTTTTTTGGGTTAATATTTATTACACATAAAGATGGTGTAATAACTGAAGACATTTTCTGCAGCAAAGATTTTTTATATTTCCCTTAAATTTCCCTTTTATAATGACCAAAGTAAAGAAGAATTTGACATGATTGGCATGGAACATCTTTATGGACAACATAGCAGTTGGTCTGCTGTTAATAGGTTTTAAAAGTGCTGGAGACTACCACCACCCAGAAGCTAGAATAACAATTAGTTTTATGAGTACTGTGAGGACTGTTAGATGGACATTATTACCCATTTAGGAGTTAACACAACTTTCTTTTGGTGACCAGTGTTGCTTTCCATGTAAGGAAATGATTTGAAGGTGTCGCTCACCACAGTGGTGTTTTTTGATCTCCAGATATCAGATAACAGGGATTATTGCTTTTGTCAAAATTAACTCCAGACCACTTTATTATTTTTTAATAGCAAAAATAGAAAACCAGCCAACCAAATCACAGAACATTAAGCTATTTTAACGTCTTTTCATGGTTTTGTTGGAGCTTCAGACAAACATGTAGGAAAACTCAGGAGATTTTTTTGTGGGGAAAATTTTCTTGGCACACCATAGAAATCTTAAAGCTTACAAACTGAACACCATAACTACCTTAGTATTGCATTTGACCACTTCTATCCTTTTATGGAGTTGTCTTCTGATGGCTTTCACAGCAATTTCTAATTAATCATGCACATTCATCTTAAATTGTTTTATAAACATAAAGCCTAGGTCACACTGGTTGCATCCGACTTTGTAAATTCTTCCATGTCACACAGACTGCGCATAGAGGAGCTCCAACCACATAGGGTCAGCAGATCTGTAAAGATAATTTTTACACATATACAGTATCTCTGTGCCACACAAAATTAAACAATTTCCCACTTTTGACTGCGGCAGATTGTGAAAATGTATTTAAAATGAATAAATAAAACAAAAAAACAAGCATCTTGTTGCTTTTCTTCCAAACAAAGTCTGTACACTCTACAGAGTCAGTGTATTCTCATTATGAGTTCGTATGAAATCGTACGAAAAGTTATGCACCCTAATTTTGTACGTTTTGGACGTTTTTTTTGTCGTATGCGCATGCGCATCTTACGCCCCATTCAAGAACATAGAATATAAATTACAATTAGCCCTAACCCTGACCCTAACCCTAAGATATAAAACAGCAAGCAAGGTAGTTAGAGACATGAACAAATAATTATTGCACCGTTTTTCCCAGTTTTACGTCCGTCCGCGGATCTGCTTTTTTTTTCTGTCTGCCAGCGCATGCGCACTGATCTGGTTTTTTGAGGAAAAACGTCCAAGACGTACAAAATAGTGTGCATAACTTTTCGTACGATTTCATACGAACTGATAATGAGAATATGTTGACAGAGTAAGTCAACAACTGCTAATTTCTATCCAGGATCATTTGATTTCTGTAGAGCTTGTTTATAATCTGCATGGACCAAAAAATCTCCTCTTGTTCTTAAGGTGAAAAGAATAAAAAATAATTCCGTCAATGGTTACATACTTTGCAAGAATCGCAGCTGCTGAACTCAAATAATTTCCCATCCATTGGAGCTTACATTACATCTGTAGTACCAGAAGGCTGTAAAAAAGAGTATCTATAGCTCCCAGTCTGCCTTGCAGCTTTGATGTCAAACACGAGGTTATTTCAGGACAGCAGTAGCTGTCATTTTGCCCCTTTTGAAGTCCACTTGCATCGGAACATGAACAAATAACCTGAGTTCCATGCTGAGAAGCCCTGCCTTTTAGTGCTGGATTTTTCTGGTCAAAAGCTGGTGCTGCCCCCTTTCTTTTAGTCCTTTTGTAGAAGAAGTTTGTAAGCTTGGAGTCTAGACAACAGACCCTTTGATTGGCCCTCAGTCAAAAACTACTGCCCCTCTTATTGGATTAACTGTGAGGTCCCCAGGGAGAATTTGAGATGCAAAAGTCCTTCTTGTTGAGTCGACTTGCTGCCCACAGCCTGCCCGTTCCTTAAGTCCAAGCTGCTGAAAGCCACTGTCAGAGCAACAAAACACTGTCCCGGAATAGCATCGTGGTAGCCAGCGCTGCCGTTTTTCACCACTACTCCCCACTGAGCCATGACCCTCTGGGCTTCTGAGAAAAACTGTGGCCTCACCTCTTTGTCCCCCTGGGCTTACTTATTTAGCTCAGCATTGGGTTTTGAAATGTATGTTGGCAAATAAGCTGTGCACAGTGACGTAAGCACATGGCTACTAAAGCCCCTGTCACACTTTGACGATTTAGCCAGCGTATGCTGACGTCACAGAACCTTTTAAAACGCTGGCATACACTGAACTTTCTATGTATTTTTTCAATTTCAGGCGTATACATAGAGTATTCATAACGAGACCAGAACTTATGTCCAACGACAGTCTAACTTATGCATAACGCATGGCAGCGTAATAACCATTAAATGTCATGAGCCATTGCCCTGAGGGGGGAAGCAGTGCACCTGGGCTTATTTAAAAAAATTTATCTGATCCTGGTATTAACCTAGCTGCTGTTTGCCACCCGCCAAAATAAATAGAATAAATAAAAAAGAAAAACGAAAAGAAATCAGATCTGCAGTCACAGTAGATTCAGCATCATGTCTGTTAGGAAGTTTGTTGGTTGTGGCCTTGGGTGTGAACACATGGAGGATGCTTCACACTCACCTTCTTGCTCACCCTATGATGGGGATGAAGTCTGGAGGAAAACTGACAGATTCCTCTTGTGAACCCCTTATACCTAAACGCTACCAATATACCATTAAAAGTAGATGTAAGTTAGAAACACATTCACCGGTCATCTCTAATACAATACGTTCTGAAATACGTTGATATGCATTATAGATAAGTTATTGATAAATTACGCATAAGTTATGCACAAGTTACTCTTAGGTTTTGGATAAGCTAAACACCAAGACTTATGAGTAACTTACACTTCACGTATGTCAACCATCAAACAACTTACCTGTAAGTTTTGGCCCACGTATGAGCATACATATGCTGGCATACGTCGATACATTTTGAGCATACATTTATTGACATATTGCTGTATATTGATGCGTGCCAGTGTGCTTCAGCATGCTCATAACTTCTACAAAACTGACTCATTACTTATTTTTTATTCATTTGTTTCCCCCAGCTTTTTTATTGTTAATACACTTTCACAAGTACAGAGCAACGAAATGAACCCGCTGCATTTAACACCTTGCAGAGCAGTGGGCTGCCATTGTGCGGCGGCCGGGGAGCAGTGTGGGGTTAAGGATCTTTGGCAACCTGTGAGGCTCGAACTCAGAACCTCAGGATTCCAAGCTCTATGCAGTAAGCACTCGGCCACCACCTCCCCACTTTTCCAACTTATGCCAGTATTTTTGCCAGATTTTTCATAAGTCAGGCATACACTGGCTAAATCATCAAGGTGTGACGGGGCATTAAATGTATTTCAGAGTGGCCAAGTTTCAGACTGTACTGAAAACACACATAGCAAAATGTATGCAATTAGCAGATGCATTTGTAAAAAAAAAAAAAAAAAAAAAAAAAAAAAAGAAAATTATATATACTTTTTAAAAATTTGTTTTTGCAGTGTAAGTAAATACATTTCTAATGATAATATGCAATGAAAGAAGAGACTTTTACTGATTTGTACCTTGAACCAATTTAAAAGGACAATTTACTACAAATATTTAGAAATTGCAAGCAGCTTGAGCTTCACCTGTACTGAGAAATGATCACAGTTTTTGTCTTCGATCAGAAGTGTGCAAACTAGGCTTTATGACTCATTTGTAATACAAAACACTCTTGTCCTAGGTTTTTGTGTGTGTGTGTGTGTGTGTGTGTGTGTGTGTGTGTGTGTGTGTGTGTGTGTGTGTGTGTGTGTGTGTGTTTCTTTGGTCCAATGCCCCCCCCCAAAAAAAAAAAAAACGGCCCCATCCTGCCCCCCTGGTAAATTCCGTCTACCTAGAACACACCTTTCTGTGATCCGCTGTCCAGCAGGGAGAAGTCTCACTCTCTTATTCACACACACTACAGCTCTGGCTGACATTCCCCGTGAACTCACAGCAGACCCTCCCACTACCGACAGCTCCCCTCACCCACAGAGACCGTTAATACCAGACTGGACAGCAATCTAGAGACTTCCTGGCTTAGTTAATAATCAGTCAGGGTGTCTATTTTGCTCTTTTATATCAAACACAATCCATATCTAGTCAGCCTTTAGCCTACAAAATGATATTTATAAAAACATCAGAATGGAACACACCTGCTGACAGATGTGCGGATGAAAGATGTGCAGCTTACAGTAGCAGTTCCCTCATCGCTACCTGAGCCACCTTCGTTTCTCCCTCGTTCATGGCCTGACTCTTCTAGACATTTCCTGTATTATGTGACTTACCCATTTTCATTTCTAACTGTCTCATTTCAGTGTTTGCTCTAAGAAAATAAATGTTTTTTAGCGTGAATATTTTATTGGATTTAGAATTTTGAAAACCACTGATTTAGGGGTAAGCTTATATTAACAAGAGGTATAGCTGTCACACAAACACACATTTAGACTAACATGAGCCTCACTTTCAAGGATGAACTGGGAAAGAGAAGAGGTAAATAAAATGTCCACAGCTTTGCAATAAATACAGGAAATAACAAACATATAGCAGCCTTAAAGTAGTACATATTAACCAGAAAACCTAAGGACAAAGCAAATTAAATGTGAACAAAACTGGGTAGGTTATCTTCCAGCAGGCAGGAGGATATCTAGTCAGTTTTAAATGTCATAGCTGTTGCTTGAGGAAGATTGTTAGAGACCCTAAGATCTGCCTTATGTTGCTTCTGATTGGTTTATGTTGAGTGGTGTCTTCTGTGGTTGGTTAGATTTAGGCAAAAGAGACTGATGTATTGGTCTAGGATTGATTGTCTCAGGCACTCAATAAGAGTTACTTGAACTACTGGAAGCCATATTGAATGAGTATTGAATGAGGATATATGTCTTTGAATGTCATGTGTGGTGTGGTGCGTGAAAACGGGTCAAACTGCATGACTGTCACACTCAATTCGTGAACCTTGGCATTAACCCCCACACTCTTTTTGGAATGGGGGTTAGGTTTAGGACTAAGGTTTGAATTTGGTTAAGGTTTTGTTTAAGGTTAGCCATGTGTTGGAACCCGTTAGGGTTAGGGTCAGGGTAAGGTCATAGGAATTATTGAAAAATGAATGGGGTCAGACAACACTCTAGGATAGTGTTACATGATGAGTCTTTGTGTGTATTTTTGTGTGTGCATGGAAACACTATGGTTTTGTATGTATGGCCATGTATTTATTACCTTGTGGGGACAATTTCCCCATAATATGCTATATTTTGGGGACTTATAGGTACATGTGGTGACCAAGAATTGTCCTCCATGATGAGTTCTCTTGTTGGGGTTGGGTTAGGTGCAGGACTCAGGGTAAGATTCCAGGTTAGTCATAAAAATGAATATAATACGAATAGAAGTAAATGCCAAGTCTGACACAACGTGCGTGTGCATTAGGGGTGGGTATTGCCAAAGAAGTCACGATTCGATTCGTATCACGATTCACAGGCCACGATGCGATTCTATCACAATGTATCACGATACTTGAATTATTGCGATGCATTGCAATATTTTCTCCTCCATGTTTTGTTTTTTAATGACTCGGCGCAGTATCCCGCGGCCGGAAATGCTTGTGACACAAGGCAGTGTGCGTCAACACATCCGCAGCGACATCTACTGGACTAGAAGTTGTATTACACTTGTTTTTGGCTGATGTTCGCCAAACATTCATGCAATTTTATTTATGAATTTTTTTTTTATTAATAATCGATACTTGGCATCAAGAATCGATGCAGTAGATCACGAAAATTAGAATCACGATGCATCATCATTACGATTATTTTGCACACCCCTAGTGTGCATGCATGGGTGTGGCTTTTTATGTTGGTGTTGTAATCTTTTTGGGATATCTGAAAAGTCTTTTTTCTATGCAATGTATTAATTTAACAGAAAATTGCAATGTGGTGCTGTAAATTACCTTTATATATGTATATAAAAACAGAATAGGTTGTTGACATGAGGCCTGGAGCATGGAGCAAGGTATTCAAAATAACATCTTTTGTAAGCACCCACCTGGCTTTCAGGCTGATCCTAAAGAAATTTTAAAGCCAGTTTTTTGCTTAAAGTACAGTGAAGAATGATACTATTCAAAAGTCCATATGTTCTTCATTTATTTTTCAATATGAACAAACTTGACAATTCTAGAAAGCTTAGACTCCACTCTTCAGGTTTTCATGTTATTCAAAAAAAGCCTGAATAGACTGTTTTTATGTTTTTATGGCTTTTTATGGCCTGTCGTGTTTTTCTGCAATGTATGCTTTGTCTCTCAGTATTTTCTAAAAAGATGAGATTCCTTTCAATCTGGAGATTTAAATAGAGGTTCTCTTGCAACTCCTGGAACTTTCTTCATTCTCTTGTGTAGTAGCCCATTTCTCTGCTACAGCTGCTTCATTTCTGTCAAACCAATCATTGCTAATTAATGAAGCATCAAAGAGAGACCAAAGCACTTTTCCATATGTTTAATTTTTCCCATATAATCCAATGGGAATGATTAATAGACACAGTGTTTTTTGCTCCTAAAATCCACATTAAATGACAGTTTAAACCCCTCCTTTGGTTCTTAATATTGCTTGTTGCTGCATATAAACAATAAAACATATACAGCCTTTCTGTGGTAGTAGATAAAAAGATGCGAATAAAGTAGAATTTACTTTGTTGTGATTTTAAAATAAAACTGCCTGCGGGCTTTTGTCTTTACAGTAAGTGATTTTAAATCATCACAGTCCCACTAGTTTCAAAGAGTTTTCCTGAGTCCTAATGACAGCAGGTTGTCAGGCTGAATGCACTGTGGCCATGTAGAAATCTGAATTAAGCTCCTCTCAGCTCTTTCATGCATCCGTTTCATGTTGGTTTTATCTCCATGTCTGCCCACATCATTTAACTGCAGCTTCTTCTTTGAGCTCTGAGCTTCTTTTTAACTCTTAGAATACAAAAAATAAATGCACGTATTCCGGGGACACATGAGAGCATTCACTCATGAATCCAACTGAAATGAACCATATTAGGAATCAAAAAGCAGATTTATCATCTTCAAACTAAACATTTGTGATACAAAAATTGAACAGAAAGCATGACTTTTATGTTCTCAGATTCCTCACAATTTAAATGAAAAACAATTAGTTTTCTATAAGGGCTAATAATAAATAGCTTTGTTGCCTGTTGTTTTTATGTTAGAGGTTTTAATTTGACATTATTGGTGACTTACTCTACAATTCATGACAGTATGTTCCCCATAACATTTTCTGCTGGTTGACTGGATTCCTTTCTTTTATTTTAATATTTTTTTAACATTTCTAACCAACACATTCACAATTCTAGACAACCATCTAACTCTTTAATGAGGGCTGCTGTTTTAAAAGCCTTTGGATGCTAGTGAATTCAATTCAATTTAGTTTATTTATGTAGCTCCAAGTCACAACACATGTCATCTCAAGGCACTTTACAGAGACAATTCAACAGTATTAGAGAGGGGATCCAAATTAACGCTTGCCTTGTGAAACATGTATCGTTTTACTTCAAGAAAAAAACATAAACTAAGGCAGCAAAGGATTAGAACCAAGATCCTGATTAACTGTCAAGGCTACATAGTCCCAATTGGTTTGTTAAATCACCACTTCTACTTCTACTGTATATTCTAACCATTACATTAGGTTAGAAGATTTTCTTAACTTTGTTCATGTGCTCAAATACAGTGGCAGCTAGTAGAGTTTTCTCCAGCTATAAATTCAAAATAGACTATACCAAAAACCAATCAAGCGTACAGTATACAAAGTTTTCACACCAGTATTTATATGAATGCCAACAACGAAAAACATTATAAAAACACTTTATAAAAAATAACAATTTCATGCACAGGTTTACTTTTTGTACATACATTTTTCCCTTCTGAGGCTTTGTGAAGGCAAATCTGTTTTTTTGCATGTTCCAATGTTGGTCACAAACCTAAAAAAGGTAATATATCAGTTTAATAATGGGGAAGCTATTAGTCAAATTTATATTTTTTCTTAAATAAAAAAAAACTATTTTCTGAGTAATTGTTTATTTAAGAGCAACAAGACAAATTAACAAACACCTAGAAAAAGTAAAGTATATTATATTGATTTTCATAGGAATCCTAGCTTTCGTTTCATAGAAACTACAACTCTGAAGAAATTTTCTGTAAGCTTGAGCAGCTTAAGCCCGCATATCTTTTACATTGCAGAGGAGCTACTGCGCATGTGCAACGTTTATTGAGTGTTTGTTATGCGGCCTACAAATGCGTCCTTCTTTTTGCCCGATTTGAAGGACGGGTACAGTGTATCTTAGGTATCCTTGGATATCGCAGGATTCATTGCAAGACCATTCAAGCTGGCTGCTCTGTGATCAGAGGAAAAGTTACTTGGTGCCGAACAGTGGTGAATATTGGAAGTTCAGTTTTCCACAGTACCACAGTTAACCAAACCTTTTACTGTACAAATCAGGGTTCCCTCGGGTCCTTAAAAAGTCTTAAAAAGTCTTGAATTTAACTTGCCTTATGCTGTAGGAACCCTGCAAAGGTTTTTTACTATGTAGCAAAATTAGCAGCTTTCATATATCATTGATACCATGTATGTATCCCAATTTATGTGAATTGAAAAATAAAATATTGCAGAGTGAATACATTTAAGAATGGATGTTGATGGAGAAAATAACGGAGAACATCACACACATCTAGTCTACCAAAGGGCGGAGGTAGACGGGGGCCCTCAGTGGCCATGGACACCCTTAACCAATTATTGGCCAACCCTGTGGCCACCCCTACCATTTTCCCCCTCTAATACAGATGGTGGTAGAAGTAACAATCTCAAGGGGAATGTTGAAACTTATTAAACATTTGAATTTTTCATATATTAACAATTAGTTGACAACTAAAATGCTGTGGTTAATTATGTACATCAAAATTGAAATATACAGAATTGGTGCTCTTTTCAGAGCTAAATTTTGTGTTATACAGGGTAGAGAGAAAATGATGTGTCTCTGAAAGTCATCTGAGTCTTCAGTGAATTTATAGATAAATAACTACTTCAATAACTTAAAAATCAATTTAATGTAGATATTAGTACATATATATATATATATATATATAAAGTTTATTCAGAACATTTTTTTTTCATAAAAGTAGGTAAAGAAAATGGAAAAGTTTTCACCCCAAAAATTTTGACCACTATACCTTTTATTTAGGCAGCATGGATGTTTAAATATATGCATCCATTTGTCAGCAAAGCTTTAGGAAAGTATAGTTGTCTTTGTGTAGAAAATATGGATGTTGTGCTCATTCCTGTTGGAACAGTGTAGATTGACCCTGAGGTTCTGGCACCTATCTGCTTATGGCCACCCCTCAGTGTACATTGGTTATTGACTGGCCGCCCCTATTAAAATTTTCTGGCTATGCCTCTGAGTCTACCTGTTCTAAACTAATGAGGATAGGTTATTTTCTCATACTTTTTTACTCAACAGAATATGTGATAGGCCCACAAACAAGGGAGACTGTGAGATAAACCCAGTCCTTGGGAACAGATGCCTATAAGGATTACAGCTTGCTGCTGGCGCTGAGAGAGAACAAACCAAACTCATCTAAAAGTAGGCACTGATAAGAAGCAAATGTCTAGGAGAAACAGAGTGTCCTGGCACAAAGGGTGCAAATACTTGACGGTGGACATTTTGATCGACAATGATCTGATTTAGCACAAAAAAAAGAATAAAACATAGGTCAGCTGATCTGAATGTTTTCTAGAGGATAGCAAATCTAAAATTTTAACTAACAATGCAAAATTCAGAGTGAAAGCACTTCAAAGGTGATAAATTGAAGACATTAGAATAGAATAGATTAGAAATTCCCTTTTAATATTCCACAATGGGGAGATTGTGTTGTTTACAATTATAGAAGTAAAACAATGTGCAACTTAGAAAAGTATATAAAGATAACAGATAGGAAAATAAAACAATTAGAGTATTGTACTTTACAGTGTTTTACAATATAAATACTCTACTAATCTACAGAAGAAAAAAATCCATAACAGCTCCATAACAGCTGTGGACAGTTTTACAGTAAACATGTCAAAAATAGTAGCAACACTAGAGATGTGCAAAAAAAAAAAAAAAAGGAACAATCTTTTTAATTCTGTTTATTCATATAGTGCCACTTTATAAGACCTATCATCTCAAGGCATTTTCCTGAGATAATTCAGGCAGATCTTACAATCAGATTAGTTCCAAGATTTCTATCTAAAGAAAACCATTGACTCGTTGACTTGACAGCAATCCCTCACACCAAGCATGCATGTAGCAACAGTGGAGAGGAAAACTTCCTCTTAACAGGAAGTAATCATCAGAACCACGGCAAGTTCGACTGGGGTTCAAGGAGACAGAAGCAGACATACAAAAAGAAGCAGAGATACAAGGTAAGGACAAACACAGCCAGGAAGATGAGCTCCGACCCAGCTCACGTAGAATGAAAGAGAGCACATACAGTTAATCACAGTAAGATAATCAGGACCTCACTGAAAAACAGGCCAAGCTCCAACATCTACAGAATAAACAAAAGTGTTGATGGCAGAAGCCCAGCTGATATTTCTCTCCACGCTGGTGTCACAGCCAAACATGGAGAGGCCAGATGAAGCTATGATGATAAGAAAAAGCAGAGAGAGTATAAGGTTAGAGATTTAACTAATGAACACTGCAGAATGGAATAATACATATAGTATAAGAGCAGAATGATGAAAAGTTGTCCCTATGTCCTCCAGCAGTCTAAGCCAATAAGAGCATAACTATAGAGATAGCTCAGGATAACCAGATATACTTTAATAAAAATGAAAATGTCAAAACTGGCCTTAAACATTGACAGGGTTTCTGCCTCATGGACTAAAACTGGTAGTTGGTTCCACAGGAGAAGAGCCCGTTATCTAAAGGATCTGCCTCCTATTCTACTTCTAGAAATTGTAGGAACTACTAGTAACCCTGCAAATTGAGAGCTACTGTAATTGCTCTGTTAGGAACGAAAGCAACAAACATATCTCAGATACAAGATGGAGCTTGGCCATTTTAAGGTTGTATATGTGAGATGGAGGATTTTAAATTACATTTAGATTTAACAGGACGGCATCGAAGATAAGCTAAAACAGGAGAAAACTGATCTCTCTCTTTACTTTCATAAAAACTCTGGCTGCAGCATTTTGAAACATCTGAAGGCTTTTAACCACAATTTGTGGACTTCCTGAGAGTAAAGAATTTCAACAGTCCAACCTTGAAGTAAAAAATGCATGGATTAGTTTCTCAGCCCCAACCCTGCACAATATATTTATATAATTTTTGCAATGCTTCAGAGAGGAAATATACAGTAATGGCAATATTTTCTACTTTACTATCTGAGATCAATTTAATCCCATCCAAATTATTTGACTGACTCAGCTTTTTCAAAGACTCTGGTCCAAAGACAATAACTTCTAATTCGTCTGCATTCAGAAGCCAGGGGTTAAGAGTCATCCAGTTTTTTTTATGTCCTCAAGACATGCCTGTAGTTTATGTAAAGGGTTAGTTGTATCAGGATTTATAGACACATATAGCTGACTATCATCAGAAGAACAGTGGTAAATAATCACATGCTGTCTAATAATTCTACCAAATAGGAGCATATATATAGTGAGAAGAATTGGTTCTTTTCTTATAATGCTTGTGTACCTCTACAAAATGCAGCCTTAGGCAATTGTTCTTTTGGCCAATTTGAGAATTTGGCACTGCTTCTCAGGTCTCTCTAGATTTTGCTCTTCCCACCCACATTATCCAATCATCCTGCTTTAATTTTCCAAATCCCCACTGGCATTCTGAGGATTAAGCAGAAATCTCTGAAGACATCCATCTTCTCAGTTCAGCTTCTAGATCTAATCTTGTTGTTGGGAGGTTGACATTAGCCTTCATACTTCATACAGTTTCACAGTCCAGAAAATGTTCATGTTGTTTAAGGCGATAATCCCAAATCACTATTGTATGTGAGAGTATGTATGTGTTGTGTCTTTAAGCTGCTCTTTCACACACTAGCAACCATTGCAGGGTGTGACATCCCTAAATATACATCATGTGTTATCTTTGTGGCATTCTTGACTTTCCATAAAGATGAACATTAAAGCAACCTCTTTGGTTTGTAGCTTTGTTCCCATTACTGGATAACAGGATGAAAAATGGGTGAGACAGGTGTTCCCCACAGAGTGCACAAGGAGTGCATTTATTCCCTACACAGAGTCATGCAGTGCATATTAAAACCTTTAATGGATCTAATCTCAATAATGGACATTAAAGCTTGTTATCTAACAGTACTTAGAGCACGATTAGGGTTTGACTGACATTATTTCCAAGTAAAACTAATGTCAAAGTTTTATGTGGATTTGGTTCCACTTACAAAGATGTCAGAGTTTTTCTTTTATTATATTTTGAAACGCATTTTTTTAAACTCTGAAGGAACAATTGAAGAAATCTACAGAGACAATTAAATATGGCTTTGTTTCTTTCTCTCAGACTGCATTGCTTCTATTTATTTTAGCAGTCTCAATAGTTAGGTAATATGACTTTTGTATTATCAAAGAAGCTCCAAATGGATAAATAGTCCTTTCCCCTTTCATGTCTGTTTGGCTGAAACTGTTATGTGGTTTGTGTATGTTTTGTCAGTCTTTGCTTCTATCACAAATTTCTCCTTCTATGTTTTGAGCCTATTTTAAAAAGACACGTTCCAATGATTATATGTTTTAGTGCAGTGCCTCTATTAAAAGATATGCTTTCTAAATAATTGTTTACGATCTCAATAGACACACCCCCCTCTTCTGAGTTATAAGCTACTTTTTTTTACATACAAGTAAAGCACAGATTATGTGACTTAACAGTATGTGGAGCAGTAATTTGGACTCCCTTTGGGTGTGGTTATGATCAGGAAGTTTTTTTGGGGGGGATTTTTAACAAAATATTTATTGAACAGTAATTTAACAACAAAAAGTCAAAAAGGAAAAAAACTCAGGTCAACGATACATTATTATTATTATTATTATTATTATTATTATTATTATTATTATTATTATTATTATTATTATTATTATTATAATAGCAGCCTGTTGTATTTTAGCTCTCCCTCATCAGAAATGGTGGACAAAACACTATTAAAACCCCACAGGTGTTAAAAAAAACAAAAAAACCTTCAAATCCCCAGTGGCTCTGTTGAAGCAAAACTCCAACCTCAACCTGGCCTTGATGTTACACTTCCACAGAGCCACAGCATCAAGCCTAGGTCCTGCCTTCGAGTCAGGTAAATAGCCATTTTGGCTTCAGAGATTAAATAATTTAAAATCCAGGATTTGAAAGCAGTGGCTCGACTGTAATGCACACAGTTGATAAAAACGGAATGGGAATGTTTAGGGAATTACTTAAATACCCCACAACACCTCTATTGCAATATACCAAATAGTAAATTGATTTTTAATAATTGTGAAAAATTTACATAAGAGGGAGATGAAGAGAAGCAGAGAGTGCGAAAGGTTCCATGAGGAAAATGAGACTGGAAGAAAGGGAGTGAGGCAATTTGGATGTATGTGGTAAGAGGTTGTCAAACAGTATGTGGAAGACTAGGAAGAATGGCCCCTAAAAGGAGAGAAATTGATTTTTAAGGTAAAATAAGAGAAGTGAAATGGAAAACAGTCTGTATGTACAGCCAGAGTTAAGAGTGAGGAAAAAAGCCTCATGTGGAGGATTAGTGGGATTAAAAGGGCCATGAATAGGGACAGGGAGAATGGTTTGATGTTGAGAGATGAGAAGCAATTTTTATCAATTTTGCATAAAGATTTAATATTATTAAAGGAAAAGTCAAGTCATATTCAGAATTCAGACTTCTGAAAGTACTTTAAATATGCAATTATTACATGCTGTTCAAATAATAAGTGTTTTTAATTAAGAATAATTTCTTTTAAATTGGCTTTACCAGATACATCCATGTTCGTCAAAGGACAATACTGCCACCTATCGCTTTGTGACGTCATGGTGCAGTATCGGCTGTTGATGAAGTCCCAATGCTCTTTCTGGTGTTTGTCACAATGCTCTATTATCCAAGTCATCTTGAAAACATTCTTCTTCAAAATGTTGGCTATATATTACGTATTTTTTTCTCTGGTCAGAAGTTTAATGGCAAATAATCTTCAAGTTTGCAATCCAACAACAAATCTGTCCATGCAGGATCATATTTCGCAAAGGTGAAAAAACAATTATTTTTTTTTTACTTTACCAGATGTATTACAACATTCAACTGCCATGCACATGGGCATTGTCAATTTAACTATACCTCTCGTGAATTTCAATGGTGAAGTCTTCTCAAAATCTTAATTGTTTTAGATTGCAGATGTGTCAAGTAGTTCCCATTGATTTTGCTTGTAAAGCGGGTAGAATGGTGCTAGGTTTATCGCACCATGACGTCACTGCCGGAAAATATCAGGAGTGAGGTGTTACTATATTTGGGCAAAAATGGCCGGTCCTGGACACAGTGATCGAGACGAAAATTATCATTTTTAATCTTTTACTGACTAACGCTAATTTCATTAAATCACTGTGGACGTATTAATTTTAGCTTTAAATAATGATCCACTGATCATTCCGTGCTGACCGGACTTTTGCTTTCACAAAAAAAAAAAGAATTGCAATAGTTAGTTTCTTTTAATAAAGTATGACCCATGTCATTATTGATACTGTACAAAAAAAAAAAAAAAAAAAAAAGCTTTAGTGAATGATCTGATGCTGATTTAAGAAAAAAAATCCTTGGAGGACTTATAGTATTCATGTGATCTTTTCCTTTAATTTGAATTCTTTCAGGCTATGAAATTGAATCTGTTTTTTCTGCATAGATGGAAAGCAAGAAGGTGGGAGCTTTGCTTTGATTCCCTCTCTTTTCAAGCTCAGCTGCCTGTCACCTTTCTTCTGCTTTAAAGCCATACAGGACAGGAGTTTGGCAACTTCCAGCAAAAGGTGGAAAGAAAAAAAAAAGAGACAAAACCATAATCAAGCACAAGAAGGAGAGCAGAGAAGATGAGGGAGAGTTTCTGGCGGATCAAAGCCACCTGGGACGAAGAGATAGAATTTAACTCAGACTCTAACAAATGATGTACACAGCTATCGTCTGCCAGAAGACAGACATGGAGACAAACTTGCAGCAAGGGACAACCTGCTGTCAGGGATTAGAGCGGAGTTGAGCCTTTCAACAACTTCCTTTCAGCCCTGAAATGAAAATGCAAAGGAAGGGCGCTTCTGATGCTGGAAGTTTTTGGGCCTGGAGAGATGGACAAGCTGCAAAAGATAACTTGATGGTACAAAAAAACAGTCTAAAAAGGGTGAATTACAGATCCAATTACATCTTTTTTTCAGAAAAAAATCCTGTTTTGAGCCTTGAGTCAGCTCAGACTTGCAGGAAAAGTAGTTCACTTTTCTTATTACTTAGATCCTTTGAGGTTAAGCCACTCGCCTGGCCTTGATTATCTATGGCTATTAAAACTACACCAAAGCCGAATAGTTTAGGTCCTGTTTTGCTTCTCTTTAAAGGTATAAATATCAAAAAAAAAAAAAGTTTACTGAGTTGTTAGCCTTAGTCTGTGATAACCTAATAAGTATTTAAGAAAAATAAAATTCAAAATATCTTTTGTTTTATTGCTTCAATCTAACTGAAATAATATATACATTTTTAACTAAAATGTAACTCTCACATGTTAAAATATAAACCAGCTTAGGACCAGATGTTTGACAATTGAGGGGTAATTGTATATACTTGATGATAAAACCCTTTAGTGCTTGTATCAGTATGTAAAGTCTGAACTAATTTGAATCTGAGCTAAAATTTCAACAGCATTAGTCACCTTTCAACCACTTAGGGCAGTAATGAGAAGGTTTGAAACTAATAAGGCTCCCCTGCTTTCAGTCATCCCATCGGCCTTCAGTCCTTTGCCTCTTCGTTATATTGAGTTTATTCACAAACTCATCTTGTGATTTCCTATTAAGAATATCCTCACTGCGCCTCTGGTTATTCCTTCTTCCTGAAAAAACACTTACCAGACCTTCTTACAAAAAAATCCCATATTCCTCTGCTTTACACATCAATGCTCTTAAGACTTTTCCTACTGGAACAGAAACAATTGCTATCAGCAAACACAACCACACATCTTTTAGCATCAGAAACTGTATATATACTAATCCCTTTTCCTTGATTCTCTTCAATTATTCCAACAATAAGACTCTGCTTATGCTGCTTTTCTTCATATTCATTTAAAATCTTCTACAAGAGACACCAAGCTCTCGTCAGTCATGTCATGGAATCTGCTCCCAATACCTGGAAGAAACATTACTTTTTTTGTGTGTCAGTATGCTGTTTAATATTTTCACAGTTGTCAATAATTGTAACCTGCAAAAACCAATGTTTGTTGTCATAATGCCAGAAGACCTTTTTTGTGTTTTTGTCTGGAATTCTTTAGTGTGACTCATCAAAGTGTGATGTTTGGATTTACAGTATGATTATGAAGCTTTCTTAGAGTCAAAAGGTTTAGTTTAGAATATCTTGACAACAACAAAATGACAACATTTGCGTATGTCAGGTCAGAATTTGTTGGGGTTTGTCTAATAGTTAGTCAGCCTACTGTCGCCTGTAAAAGTGGCATAGTATTAATCAGAGCTCCACCTCATTTTTGTGCACCAGTTCACACAGCGCTCTTTGGATTTATGAAGCTGCTGTATAATATAACCGGAGACAATGAAGGCAGACAGACACACACTCTGTATAATTGCTTTCTTGAGAAGGTGACAGTGCCGAGCAAATGGCATTACCGTAGCGTTACAGCGCCTTTAACATATTTTGATCATTAAAACTCCTGCTGTAGTATTTTATGTAGCACTCGGCCGCAGTGGTGTCTCCTCTGACAGATGCTAATTGAAACTGGCCAATTACGGCCCAAGGAAGGCTAGCAATTTGTAAAGCAGACGGCAGCTGATTTAAGGCAAGAATCAGCGGGCCTTTTCCTGTTTTCCACAGGGACCTTAATGAATATTCAGTCCTCAAACAGCCTGACTCACGTGAGTTGCAGAGACAAACTCTGCACGGAAATCAAGTGGTTTATGAGGCACCAGGAGTCAACACACACACTCACGCTGACCAATGGCTCATTAATTAATACTCAATCGGCAGTGGTTGTGGTGGGGGGTCTGAGAAAAAATATTTACATTTTCAGTTAGTAGTAGGCCAGTGTCAAATATTGGCATAAATGTCAGATTAAATTTGGACTTTCATTAAATTAGATATTTTCAATAGCAAATCCTGGGTTATACATAAAAGCTGCAATTATGCATACATCGCAATGAATATTTTAGATTCATTCATTCTTTCTTCTAAAAGAATTGTCTCTAAAAGCCAAGAGACCTAAACAAAACTTGCCTCTCATACATTACATTTGATATTCAACAGTGGAAAATGAAATTTTGCATCAGGTAGAGCAAAGAGGGAAAAGCAAATCAGAGAGGGAAAGTACCATTTCTAGTGTTTGTGATATGAATTATCAGAATTGATAAAAATCCCTCCAAGTACACTAGAGTCAAATAAGTGAATAATTACATTTATTAATTAATTAATAATCCTTCAATATTACTGTTGGTGACAGACATGAAATGTGTGTTTGTTGTTAATAAAAAATTTATCATGCCGAGCTTCTGCTTCTGCAATTGTTCCTTAAAGATGAGAAAGGTTATATTAAGGTGATGGAAACAACATAAACAACAGAAAACTGTAACTCTGGCATTTTATACGTTGTATCACAGTCTCTTTTCTTTTTGAACTTTCTGTCTTACTTTTATGTTGTTCAACTAATTTTAGCTCCATTTTCCCTTCCTGCTGTTTCAATGCCTTGTACTGATTCAGCTCCAACACCTTTTCTTCACAAAACAGCCTTCTTCCTGTTACAGTTTCCACCATCTCATTCTGAAACAATTTTCTCCTTAGTATTGTTCCACAAAGGCTTTGCTCTCTTTGGAGTTTAGTGTCTGCTACTCACTGAAGCTCAGGGACAGATTAGTCATTAGTCTTTCTGTATTTTTTTTTTCTGCAGCAAACTGAATTGCGTCTTTGTTCCTATAAATCTAATAAAGCGCCTGATTGCTTTTGCTAATCATCCTGCGTCTTCCTGCTGCTGCTTATTGCTACCATTAATTTCTGAGATAACTGGTCCTCTGCTGGAGCATAAGGCCTCAGATAACAGGGTCTATAAACTAAATGTGGGGACTTCCAGGGTATTTTTGAGAAATTTGTGTGGTTCCCTGTTGTCGACAAAAGTTTGACTTGGCTTCTTTTGCAATTTAACAATGTCTCAGTCTCAATTTGATGCATTCATGTCAGAAACGTACTACATTGCAACCTGTTCCAAACTGTATTAATGCATTAAATATGGTTGATGTTTCTTGCTTAAAGACACCTTATGATAACAAATATGTATTTATGAACCTCCAGCCTATAATTAATATCTTGAGTTTAGGAATCAGGTGATTTAGACCACAGAAAAACCCAAAGACTTTAGGACATGGTCCCTTAAGGATCAAAATAAAATGCATGGTTGGACTTATTTTCAGTTTGAAGGTACACAACATTTTCAAGGCTAATTTTCACGCTGGTTCAGGCTAAGATTTACAGATTGACCTCTTGATGACTGTTTTTCAAATATGCTTTGTATTAGATAAAAAGCCAAGATTGCATGTGCATTTCACCAGGTTCTACCTGGTCCCTGTTGCAATTTTTAGCTGTGTTACCATTACAAAAGTGTATATTTACTATATGTGAATACTTTTGTTCATGCAATGTTTCCCAAAAACAACTCGTCAGTAATATCTTAACAGTATATACGTCAAATGTGGTAATATTAACAATATCAATACAGGCTGGTTTAGGACATAACAGTTAAAAATGTAGATGCGAGTTAAAAGAGGAAAAAAAAAATTATACACATTATACATACAGAGAGTGACAAAAAGGTGAAAGTAAATAAATAAAAAATAAATAAAAAATTCAACGATTGCAAAAATTAAAAGCCAATTAGTAACAATACATTTGGGGTTTTTCCACAATGTTTAGGTCACTAAGCATGTGAAAAAGTTCCAGATGTCTTGGTGTGTCTATATGCCTTATTGATGAGAAAAGTTGGAAGAGTCCTTTTAGTAAGAAAGCAAAAAATGGCTTGTTTTTTTTAGAAAGTGGCATTTGTGAATGAAATCCTCATAATACTTATAATGTTCATTACATTTCCAAAATATATTTTTTTTCAGGGTTCCAAAAAGGATCTGCATTCTATGTAAGTTCAGTTAGGTTAGGGTTTTTTGGGGGAAAAGCCACTAATGCATCTCAAGCCATAATGTTTGAAAACAGGCACATTCCTAAAAAAAACATTATTGGTTGATTCAATATCTCCATCACAAAATATATGCATCTGTTCATCAATAGCAAAAAAGCATCTGAGAATTTCTTTTAAGGGTTAAATGGATGTAAACACATCAGATCTATCCATATTTCAGCCACAGCGCTTGCGCTCATTGTTGCTAATTAAATGTAGAAAATAGTCTAATAAATCCAAATGTGCTGTGCCATTATCCTCCAACTAAATCTGTTTTATTTCTATGTCTTCTTTACAAGGCAGTAAGGTCCAGTTGTATTTCAGGCGACTCGTGACGCAAAAAAAAAAAATGTTTCAATCGCAGTTTTATGAAATGTCTTGGCACTAATGTCTGGTCTGATCACTCATTTTACTCACCTGCGTATCTCCGCCCAGTTCTCATAAAGCTCATCTTATCCACCTGCTTCAGTCTCTATTTAACCAGCCTTCAGACCAGTTATCAGTGTCAGATTATTAGAACCTTTGGTGAGTGTTCTCTAGCATACCTGATCGTGTTCTGATTGCCTGATCCTAACCTGTTCTGCTTTAGACCTCTGAGCCGCGTTCTGATCTGTTTGCCAGACCTGTCTTTGGACTCCTGCCAGATTTTTGCCTGTGTGCTTACAGAACCCGGAACAGTTCAAAATGATCTCTCCTATCCTAGCTTCTCTTCGTTGGCTTCCTGTTAAATCCAGAAAAGAATTTAAAATCCTCCTTCTCACATATAAACCCTTAAATGGCCAAGCTCCATCTTACATCAGTTCCTCATGTTCCAAACAGAGCACTTTTCTCTTAATCTGCAGGTTTACTAGTGGTTCCTAGAATTCCTAAAAGTAGAATGCAAGGCAGATATCAGGTAACCTGACAACGGCCAGATGTATGTCTCGCTCCGCCTAGCTCCACTCACATACATCTGGGAAACCGCCATAGGAATTGCCTTTACTGAAGGCTGGGCCTTATCAAAACTCCTTGCATATGATTGGATAAGCCACTTGTCTGTCATCTTTATCGACGTGCTATTTCAACCACTCACACCGAAGCTAACCAGTGACGCTGTGAGAGCTACGCAGGAAAAAAACAAAACAGAACATCCGACATCTTGGATATAGCAACAGTGGAATCAGCGCAATGTTGGTAAATGATCAGTGTCGTTTGTGCCATGAAAATGTGTGGATAAAAGGCAACATTGTGCACAGCAGACTTATTTTAAAAAAAGAAGCCAACCAAAAAAGTATAGACGAACGACTTACAGAACTCGCTTCTCCACTACGTCACATCCAGGACACACCCGTCCTGCGTCCTGATTGGCCAGACCATAAATTTGGTTGGGGAAATCACTTTCAATGAGCGGTGTCCCAGATGTATGTGAGAGGAGCTAGGCGGGGCGAGACATGCATCTGGCTGTTGTCAGGTTAGATATCAGGCTCCTCTCCTGTGAAACCAACTACCAGTTTTAGGCCTTAAAGTTTCTTCTTTGATAAAGCTTATAGTAAGAGGGGCTCAGGTTATCCTGAGCTATTTCTATAATTATGCTGCTATAGGCTTAGTCTGCTAGAAGACATAGGGACCCCGTTTTCATCATTCTGCTTCATTCTGTCTCTATTCTCCCACTCTGAATTATTTTTTGTTCAATCTCTAAGGCTATGCTCTCTGTTTTTTCTCATAGTAGCTTCATCTTGTAAGTTCCTGTTTGGCTGTGACTCCATCCTGGAGAGAAATATCAGCTGTGCTGCTGCCATCAACATCTTTGTTTAAAGACCTTCAAGCTTGGCCTGTTTTTCAGTGTAGTCTTGTTTCTCTGACTGTGATTGGCTAGATGTGCCCTCTTCAACCTCTGACATGGGAACTGGCTCGGAGTCTGTCTGCCTGGCTGTGTGTTTCCTGGACAGGGCCACTTGAGGAGCTTTGGAGGGAGCTAAAGATTAGGGCAGGGGTCGGCAACCCGCAGCTCTGGAGCTGCATGTGGCTCTTTAGTGCCCCCCCCCTTGCTTTTTGGTTTATATTAATATGGTATGCAGGAGGTTAAACAAACATTCGGTTTGTTTTCCAATGCTGTAAACATTTGTATAATAAATACATTTAAACAATAAATGTTAGCATTTTTTTTCAACAAAAAAATTTTCATCATAGCCATAGAGGTTAGTGGTCATAGCCTGCAACACGAGTTTCAGTGGTGCCAGGCAAAAAAAGCGGCTGGTGTGTCTCGGACCATGGATCCCAAAGGGGAAAAAAAGTAGGGTACCTGATGAGAACAGAGGATTAAAAAAAGAATGGACAGAATAATTTGCTTTCATTACCAATGTGGTACGACTGCCCGCAATTTTGTTTCATAATGAGAGTCTGTCAAAAAGTAAAAAGAGTAATTTGGAACGGCATTTTCAGGGAAGGCATGCTAAATTTGCAGTCAGAAGAGGTTTATTCCTTTAATGTCCCAAAAGATGTATTGCATTGATCAGTTGAGGGTTTAAATATTTATCAACGTTGAATTTTGCAATAAAATTTACTAAATGTTCACACTTTTTCCTGTAATTTGAGCATCCTTTCAGATTGTTTTCTTGTATTGTTAGGGAGGTTTGTTTTCAGGTTTCAAGTCAGCTGAACTCCTTGGTTAAATTAATTCACTGGCATATTATGTTTAGGATTAGTATTCAATTAGGATCCAAGGTTTAAACTTTCAGAACAAATGTTTTTGTGCCATATATAACACCACAAATGTAAACTCTGTGGCATCAAATAGGGGACTTACAAACTATCAGATGTGTAATTCTAACGTTGTACCCAAATTTGTCAATGTCACAGTTTTAAATTCTTGTAGAGTCATGAAAACACCTCCGTGAAGTAAAAAAAATGTTTAAAGATTTAAATCCCTCCATACACAGTGTTTATGTAATAAGCTAATTATTATGTGGTATAAGGGTAAAGAGCTTAAGGTTATGTATCTTATTTAAAAGTAAAAAAAATAAGGAGACAACTTTACTAATAACAATTAAAAAAAAAATCCTGATACTGAATATTTGTAGATTAAATTACTTTTTAGTTTTTCTATCTTTGCATGCAGATGCTGAATGCATACAAACATGTTTTCTCATTATCTGATTTAGATGAGTTTAATTATGAGCCCTTCTCAGACTTGACAGACTGCATCTCAGCCTTATCCAGCAGCAGGACATCCAGCCTGAGTCTTTCCTTTACATGCTAATTATATGCAGCATCAGAGCTGAGTGTAGGCTCTGTGTTTTTAATGAGAGGAAAGATTTTTCACCCTGTTTCAGTCCTTCCCCTTTTCTTTTTCTTTGATGCCACTTTTGGGGAAGCATCCACATCCTTTTGAAATCTCAGCTGATAATGTATTGATCCATCAGGATCAACGTGCAGCTCCCTTCTTCAGAGAATAGCTAGCAGTGGAAGGGCTGTGGCGAACATAATTAAACTCATGAGTGTGTGGTCTCATACACAGGAAATTATGGAGTCCTTTTAGAGCTGGAGGGTACATCCACACACAGGAATATAATTGTGCTCCATTAAAAAGCCCATTAATCTCTGGTGTATTGATTTTTTTCCTTGTGCTAATGGACGGTATTGTCTCACAGCTCTCTAAGTGTCACATCAACAAATAAAGAACGTAGCCCTCAAACGCTTCTGTTTGAGGACTAATTGGTCACACTGAGGCTTCACCTGTTTAGCACTACACATCAAAGCCCGTCTTTGCTGAAAGAAAATCCAGACCTTGTGGGCAGGTAAAAACAGGCTATCCGTGCTACACTGAAGGATATATTTCAGTTCAACATTCAATAAACATAAACATCAAGCTGTTAAAAATTATCCACACAGAATCATGATGTAAATTATTTGCAGCATCCCATTGATTTGCTCTGCACTTCCCTGAGGCCTTGGAGTAAAAATTTGCATTTAATATTGATGTTTTAATGACAGCTCTTTCCATCTCTGTTGATGACTCATTTTCGTATTAACAGATAATTAAACAACAAGGCATGCAATTGGGACTGAAAAAAATATTCACCTTTCCTGCTTGGCTGGAAAACCATGTAGAAGCAGCCAATAGGCAGCACAAATTATGGAGGGAGTGTCCTGTCCTGGTACAAGGCATCCTTAGACGATCAAGAACTTTTCTCTTTCTTTTTAAATGAAGATACTTTTTTGACATTGAATCAAAACCTTAAAGGAAACTTAATTTATTTTTACCTTCAGGCAAACGAATACTTGTTCATTGTTTGATAAGCCCTTATTAGGTAGAATATGTTTTAATTCATTTTAAAACATGCAAGGCTGGCAGTTAAGGACTCAAACATGTTTCTTGTAGAAAAGCTCAAGAAATCCACAATAAATCTCTTAATTTCTCCATGAATTTTGACTACGTGCCCCAAGAACATCCTGAACTGTTTATTTAGCCATTATTCTGAGTCAAATTCATGACCTCTAAAAATGAGCAAGACACTTTTACACAAGTAGGAGAGCAGACCAGTCAGAATCAGAAATACTTTAATAATCCCGGACATATATATATATATATATATATATATATATATATATATATAATAATAATTTGATAATAGTTTTAATAATAATTTGACTCAGAATAATGGCTAAATAAACAGTTCAGGATGTTCTTGGGGTTTTCTCCTTGTTGGTATATCCAGCTTGAGAAGGCACAATGTCACAAATATATATTTTTTTTAAATAACAAGGACTTTTTTTTCCAGTTGCTTTAACAATCACCAGATTTAAATGACCGTCCACCAAAGAACCTCTTAGATGTAGTTAAATGGAACATTGCCTAAGATTTACATTAAGCAAATCTGCAGAAATAGTCTGACTGTACAGAACCCCAGTGCCAGATTCGACACTGCTGAGTGTGGTACATATATTACCAGAGTGACTGGAAAACTGGCTCAGCCTTATTGAATCTGTTTTAACAATTGACATTAATGTTTATTTTGGGAACTTACGTAAGAATTGCTTAATTTTTGTAAAAACTGCTAGCTAAGTAAGTGTCTTTAAACATTACCCTGTGTATGATATTCGGAAGAAAAATTGTGAAAAATGCCAAAAATGCTCTAGCCGGCTGAGATCACCCTCTATAGAGGAATTTGTTCTCCTTACTTTAGGATTTAAGGCAGAGGTTGTCATCTATAAAGTGCAATCCTTACAAACATTCCCTTGTCCCATGTGCTACAAACATTCTTAATTAACTTCGGGCAACATTGTAACTTTTTAAAATTTGTAACATTTTTATCATTGATGTGTGATCCTTATCTGGTTTGTTAAGATTAGGTGTGGAAAGTTGTGTTGACATGTGTGGATAATCCCTGACTGTATTTGCAGCTCTGGGTCAAATATCCCCCTCATGGCACCATACAGAACTGAACTGCTTTACTTCAAGGGCATGGAGTTCTTTGTGTTAACAGTGAACTTCATATAAAAAAATTAAGTAAATCACATATGTGTTTCCCAATGTCCCATCTTGGGGCCCTTCCTATTCAATGTCTACATACAGGATGTGACCATTACTATGCTGAGGCCTGAAAACGTTACATCCCAATGTGAACAGATGACTATAAACCATTATAGAATTGAGTAGATGCATAGAATAATGAATGAATAATGAAGAATAATGAATAATGAATGTGCCATAATTTCCTTTAGTGAAATTAAAATGAAACTGCTGTCATTTTTTGGTACATAGAAGGAGCAGTGGAAAGTCAGCACATAGGTGCAGTCATTGCAGCCAGGTCTGTTGTTATATATAGTAATTTAGGCTTTCCTCTGCATGTAACTGATCTTGCCACAGGAAAAAAAAGTCCCCACACCTTCAGAATGAATAAAAAAAGTGAAAACAATGAAAACCATTTGAGAAAGCATACTGTATATATTTGTGCACCTTTTCTAATGAGTCAGTGTTCAAAATATATTTCAATACAAGGAAATGTTCAAATCTAATTTATAAAAAGAAAAAACATACCAGGTGCTGCCTTTTGTGCCGCAAAGCTGGCTAATGTACTGTATGAAGCTTAACAACGGCTTAAGCCCACTCTGCTGCGCTCTGTAGAGAAGGTAAACTGAAGCCACAGTCCAGTGTTGCTAACTCAGTTATTTTGCTGCCATATTGGGGGACATTTCAGATATTTCTAGTGACTTTTTTTAAAAAGTGGCTAGATATGAATCTTTTGATGTTTCTGTATGTTTTTAGCACATTTAGCAACTTACATGGAAGCAGAAATAGTTTTATCATTACTAGTCACAACAGCAGCAATATAAGCTTTGAGTCTTTCCTTGTACTTCCTTAAGCGCTGCCTCAGAGACACAAAAAGAGCTGCAGTAAGTTTCTCTCTACTTACCTATGTTTTGCCTTCAAGGCAGAGGCAACAGCTGAAAGATTCACATGCAAATCAGAGCAAAGAGAGCAGGGGATATCTGCTTCATTTTTCCACAGCTTAAGTATTTGGCATTCACAAAGCTTTTGATAATTGCACCCTAAATTATAAAGCTGTATACAAATATACTGTAAACATTTAAATTCTTTAACCACTCCTTTTTTTCTGAAACTGTTGCATTGACTTATATAACTGGTACAGCTTCAATCACAAATCAACCTTGTAATGTCTGTGTCTCTGATTACTGTCACTTTAGTCAAATTATATGTATGCAGTGAGGATTCTGGCAATAATGTCCGTACTGTCAAACCTGGAAGAGACTCTGTTATGTTCCGGATCTGCTTTGCATCATCTGGCCCAGGGTGTCTTGAATCTCTGCAAAGTTAAATTAAATCTCAAGACAATCTCTGAGCTACTTTTATAAACAGAGATGTGCTGCCTAGTGTCAGAAAGCTTGGTCTAGGCCACAGTTCCCGGGTCTTGCAGCAGAACCATGACCCAAACACCAAAACCAAAAACATCAAGCAATGGGTGACAGGAAAAATGTGGACAATTCTGAAAGGGCCTTTCTATGAGCCCTAAACTAAATTATTTCTTTGGAAGGAGCTGAAACATCTCATCAGGAAAAGGAAACCTTCAGATCTGAGACAACTGGACAAGTTTGCTTGTTAGGAGTGGGCCAAAATACCTGCTGAGAGGTACAGAAGTTTTATTGACAGAAATTGTTTTATTGCAATGATTGTATCAAAATATTAAGATTTTGTCCAGGCTGGTTTCATGAGTTTTTTTTTCTTCTATCATTCTGTTAAAGCATGGCTGTAAAGCAACCTCTAATTTTATATATTCACTTTCATAGTACTTGATTTTTTTTTTTTTTTAAATCAACTAGAATAGATTTGAAAATAAGTCTGTTCATTTATAAATCACTTAAAATAATGTATTGTTGCCGTATCAACCTCCCAGCGATCAAACCAGAACCAATAATTGAGAAGCAGCATTCAGTTTTTATGCTCCACCAAAAGCTTACAAAAGACTGCAAAAATGCTACAACCGATAGCTCTTTTTAGTCAGATTAAACCCCAATTTCATACTGAAAAGTATTTTGCACTGTCTTGTTGCAGAAATATCTGAAAAATTAATCTTGCCTTCTCAGATTGCATATTGTAAATATAAAGTTCAAACTTATGTTTCGGATATATGGTTTAGTCTCTATCGCAATGAATTTAGACAGTTCAACGGTTCTGACGACCACAATGACACTGCAGGAAGAAACCTTGAAAACTGTAAAGACATTGCATAATACTAAAAACAAAATCAAAATACTTTGCTCTCTCTCTTTACAAAATTCCAGATTAAATGGAAACAGTATTAATTACCTTCAATGTTTTTGCAGAGTCAAAGCCAACCATGGTAATCTGGTTTCACTCTGGAAACAGAAGGTTAACAATGGTGATAAAAAAACTACTCGGGATCCTTTACTAAAGTCCCGCAGTTAAATGGTGGCAAATAATTTTATTTCTATCTACATTTATTTGTTTGATTTTCACACTAGTATATAAATAAGCACTGATCTCAAAGTGTGATGTAATGTAGATCCTTCAAAAATAAACAGAGCAAAAACAGATGATCCTATTAAATCAAATGTTTCCTCTTTCGTTTTTCCTCTCGCTTTTCTTACTCCTCATCCTCCATCATTGCTTGTATTCTGTTACATTTATTATGAGTTCTTTCTTTCTTCCCTCCCTAAAAGTTTGATTTTTAAACCATCTATTGCTACTGGGGTTAAAACTACCAATCCTATTAAAGTCTGATGCAAACCCAATTCTCGCAACTTACTGTGGGTGCTTGCAGAGTAAAAACAAGAAAACCAACACCATAAACTTGCTGCATCTTCAGCTTCTTGGCATAATTATTTTGAGGAATTACAGCAGGGAGTGAGCCATAATCTTAGGGACTCCTTTCCAATTTTCTCAAGAAGCCCTCCTCTTCCTCTTCCTCCAAGCAAACCGTTAGCCCCTGTAGCTGTCAAAGCTGATATATCATTGCAGCTGCCGATTGGCCAGCCAGCAGGTCGGGGGATTTCCCTGAATGATTTCTCATGTCGACCAAACGGCAGCTAATCTTAGCGGGAGTGCAGCGGGGCTCCTCATCAGACAGACAGCGGCTGTAAACAACACAGATTGATTACTGCCTGGAGTGTACTTTACTCGGCCTCTGCAGGACTAACATCCTCATTGTTTTACTGTCACGATGCACAAACATTGGCACGTCATCAAGATTTCTTTACCCATCCTGAGGAAGGCAATAATGAAAGTATCCCTCTATCTGAATCAGATGTAAATTCTCTTCACCAACCCCAAATGAAAGTGTTAAAAGGGAAAAAAAAATAGATTCAATTTTCCATTTGGATTTGCCCTAGAAGAGCCTCTAATGTGATGTGTAGAATCCTAGGATTTTAATGCAAGAAGCTGGATGGAAGTGACAGTAATACATGACCAGCCGTCGCCTTGGAGCACTTTAGGAGCGCAGTGGGAAGTTGTTTGCATCCCCCCAAGGCGGCATGTTAATCCGGCCTTCCTGTCGAGCTGCATCCCAGTTAGGGGCCATGAATGTGACCAGCCCTCTGATCCCGAAGCGTTTTATCACAAATCTATCGACTCACTCTTCATACAGCGGCAGATTAGATAAGAGCAGATCCACTTTATTCCAGCCTGCAGGGAAATTCATCTCCAGCCCAAGAAGGGCCGCAGCAGCAAAAAGAATGTGACAGAAAGTCATAAAGCACGCAAACACATCATAAACACAGCATGAAATATAAAACTCATCACCACTGGTTTGCTGTCTTCCTGAAAACAAAACACACATCAAAGGAGTCGCTTTAGTATTCTCCAAATTACAAAAAAGAGGATTTTTATTCACCTTAAGGCGTTTTTTTTTATTTTATTCTTTTTTATCTGGCACTGTGTTTTGTCCAGATTGACGCCTTACTGTTTTACTTTTGTTTCTCTGCCTTTACTGTTGTTTTCAACCCTTTTTTCTTTTGTCATACTTGTTGGCGACTCTTTTGTGTAAATTATTTGCCTTTTCACTGCCCATGCTTTTTTTTACTTTCACATTATTTCTGTCTGTGTATTCCAGGCCCCTTCACCTTATGGTTTTTTGTCGCCCACTCTTTATTTTTCTTTTTAATTTGCCAATCAGTCATCTCTAAGACAAAACCATGCCTCTTGTTATCTCAAGTTTTTTTTCTTTCTGTGACATATTTTTGTGTTTATATGGTGCTGTTTGATCCAAATGTTTCCCTTTGAGTCTCATCCATCTAAATATTTTTTCAGTTACAGAAGGAATATATCAATGTAGATGCAAACTAATAACCTGTTCATAAGAAAAAAGGCAGTAGGACAAAAAATATAATCAAAAACACAGTAATTTGATACTTCTAGTTTAGCTTCATTTTTCATCGATTTCCACTGCCAGGTTTTAGTACCTTGCTGTAATTTGCATTCATCATTTGTCCTTATACAGTCTTTTCAGTGGCTATTTTTGTATGCTTGTTATTTATGCCACATCTTTCACACATGGTTGTGTTTATGCCATCAATGTCATCACCACCCGTTTTATGATTAAAGAGCGCCTAATTATTAAGCAAAATCCGCATGAAGCGATCTTACACTGCAGTGCTTTTGGCAGAAGGTAGCTACCACATGAGTTTTATATTTATCTTATTTTTCATCAAACATTTATTTTACGGAAACCTAAAAAGTGGTGGGGAACAATTCTAACTTAAAGGCCTACTTTTCTGTAATACACTGGACAGGATGTACCCCACCTTTAGCTCATAGCCTGCTAGAGATAAGCACCAGAAGCACTGTGACCCTGATGGATTAACATAGTAGCTTTGTCTCGTCTGTTCCTCTTTGGCAGTGACACCACCCTGGAGAGAAATATCAGCTGTGCTGCTGCTATCAATACCTTTGTTTATAGAAGTTGGAGACCGGCCTGTTTTTCAGTGTTGTCCTGTTTCTCTGACTGTGACTGGCTGGATGTGCTCTCTTCATCCTCTGATATGGGAGCTGGCTCAGAGCTCGTCTGCCTGGCTGTGTGTTTCCTGGACGGGGCCGCCTTTTACAGTTGCCTTTTGTATCCCTGCTTCTCTCTGTATGTCTGCCTCTGTCTCCTTCAACCCCAGTCAGCCTCGGCCGATGGCCGCTTACACTGAGCCTGGTTCTGCTGGAAGTTTCTTCCTGTTAAAAGGGAGTTTTTCCTCTCCACTGTTGCTACAAGGCTTTCTTATTGTGAGGGATGTCCTTCGAGTCAATAAGTCAACTGGTTTTCCTTAGATAGAAAACTTTGAATTAAATAAACTGTCAATTCAATCAGGATGGATGGATGGATGGATGGATGGATGGATGGATGGATGGATGGATGGATGGATGGATGGATGGATGGATGGATGGGCCTATTTTTTCTTTAAAGCTTTCATAATTTTTACCAACAGACAGTATACAAATCTGCTTTTCTACAAAAGTCAAATAGACTTTGACCTTCATATCTCAAAAATCTTCATATCTTCAGTCTAAAAATGAAAGTACTTCCTAATAGAAAAGATTCAAATATTAAAACATCTAGAAAGGTTAAAAAAAAGGACCAGAGGTTAATTGTACAACTTTGCACAGTGGGAAAGATGGTAAAATGGTGAATTATGAAGAGAATTTTGAGGCAAAATAGGTTTGTGTAATTTTTGGTAATTTGTAAATACCATTTTGGGCATACTGTACCTTCAGGAACTTATAAATGTGTTTTTATAAATACATAAAAATGCAGTGAAAATTGTCTTTCTTTATTACAAATTCAAAAAAGCTTCCTACACATTCAGACTATTAAATTCATGTGCACAATTCGCATGAAACTCATGGAAAAAATGACAGTCACACAAATCAGGTTACAAGTGTGTTTTTTTTAGACACATTTCACAGAATTTATGAGAGCTCTAGTATTTGTGTGTACATGTTACATTTAAATGATGGTGGAAAGCTGGGACATCTGAGCTTTGTTCAGAGTCAATTATTTCTATTTTAACTGTTTTTACTATCTATCTATCTATATATATATATATATATAGCTATATAGATATTGTAATAGCAAAGATGGTTTTCTGTGGAAAAGTGGAAAATGGGATATACTGTATTAGCACCCGTCAGTCATAACACATACATCTAATTCTACTTTTTGTTACTCTATGTTTGTTTATTTGCATGCATTTTGGAGCTGTAAAAGTTTCCAGTGGCTGTTTTCCCAACCAGTAGGTGGGTGGAAAAACAGGCAGTCAAACTGAGAGCTTCGAAGAAGAGTAGGAGACCGTTATGGCAACCATGGTGAACTTGAATTTTGGATTTTAGATATTTAAGCTCTGCAAAATTAGTGGCACCTAGCTCAGGGTCGATCCAGCTGTCCAGAAGGTAAAACATGGCTTGCACCTACTCAGAAGGTCCATGCAGTTTGGCTTGCAGATGTTCAGAAGGACAGATATACCTTGCACCTGCCCAAAAGAAAAGTGACTACTGGCTAACCAGTCGTTTGTAGCCAGATGCTGCTGTGATTCCTATAAGGCAGAAAGACAAGAAGAAGAAGAATACCGAACTTCTGAGAACATTTACAAGCAGAGAGATTAATTTGACATTCTGGCAGCAAATAGAGAGTGAGGCAGGTAGATATATATATATTACACAGTATAGTATATATAGTATAAAGGGAGTGAAACAGGTGAAAACACTTGCAGATAATTAGTGGCAGCAGCTGGAACTAGTTATGGTGCTGACTGGTGTCTGGGGAGTGACTAAAGGAAAATGCATCATAGAGAGATTAATTAGTTCAAAAACAAAACAAAAAAGTTGCAGAAGCATGACAGTTGCTTCTTTCATTGTGGACTCTGTGGTTTCCATTTGCATATGGTATTCCAACTTAGTGGCTCTCCTCTACATCTGCTATTCTCCTTTCTAGAAATGTGATCCCCTATGTGTGGATTACCTTCCTTCTCCTTGTCAACATCTGGCCTCATAGACATGCACAGGTTTGTTTGACTGGTTTTGCTGTCTCTGGTGAGTGTTCTGTCAACCAGCAGTTGGTGTTTGGTTCCTCTGGTGCTTTTACCAAAGCCTTTCTGGTCCCATGTAATGTGTTGAGTCATGTGCCCGCTTATCTTTGACATGGAACTACTGCACGCGGGATGACACCCCCAGATTGTCCATATCCACCCTGCTCCACTCCAGATCGCCTGCGCAAAGCAAAGCCTACATCCTCCACGGTTCCTCCTATCCTGCTCCCCTCCGACTTCCTCGGAGCTCGAGGAGAGTATTCACTATATTATTATTAAATTCATGGGAGAAAAACATGCGGTAATGAATGCTTAATTTAATATGACATCATTAAATATCACCATCAGCATCAATCACACATATTTCTGCCCAAACGTCATATTTTTGTTGTGGGTCTTTGTAATAGCAACAATCATACAAAATTGGTTTGTTCTCTACCTCCAAACTCAGCATCTCTTCGTCCATGCCTGTGATAAAAGGTTTCCTTTGAAGTTGTGAGATGCACTCTTGGAAGGACTGGATTTGATGAAAATTTTAAGCCTCTTGTTATAAAATAAATATTTTGATCGAGATGAGAAATCTGCTTCCTGGAATGTTGAGGTACATAATAGCTTGCATCCAATAATTTAATTAAACGGTCTTAGTTCTGGGAATATATAAGAATTATTCTCTAATTTGTAGATACCAATCTGTCTGTACCATATTTCAATTTGACAAACCAGATTTTCTCGCTGTTCTTTTTCCTGTTTGGTGCAATTGCACCACGTGGAGTAATTTCTTGTGATTGGCTTATACAAGGGAGCTTTGTGATTGGTGGCAAACCATCCCTGTTTAAATAAAACAGAACCATCCCTGTTGTGTACCGAGGCACGTCAGGGGAATCTCAAAAATCCAGACAAATGCAGTGAAGTTTAAAGACCACTGGTACTTTGTAATTTCATTTATTTGTAATTTTTAATATTTTTGTAATTTTCTTAATTTAATTTATTTATCTGGTTTATGGACCAGAAATACTTTGGTGAAACTGTAGATGTATGGATCTTGTGCGCTTGTGTGAATCGTGCTGTGCGTCTGTGAATCTTGTCCTTTGTGTGTGTGGATCTTGTCCTGTGCATGTATGAATCACATATGTGTATTTGTCAAAACTGAAACTGATCTAGATCCATAAGCCTTCTTGTTTTTTGCTTTCAGACTAATTTTCTGTAATTTTTCTTTTTAATCACCCGTCTATTTTTCTCCACATCTTATGTCCAGCCTTTCTTTCTTTTCTTATCAGCTGTCCTTTTTTCTGTCCTGTGCTAACAGAGTATCTGTATTCTTCAGCTCAGTTTCATAAAACACTGTTTTCCCATCAGCAGACTGTACTGTATGCATCATGCTGTGAATTCATGATGTGAAGAACAGAACCTCATGGAGATTTTTTTTTTGTAGTTATTTAGGAGGCTCTTGCTTTGTGCCTCAGTCAGACAGCATGTTACACAGAAAAAACATTAAGCTTTGATGGAATTAAACACATGCAGTGTTTGATGTAATTTTAATTACTCCTTTTTTTTTGCTTTCATCTTCCAATATCAGGTGTCATTTTATTACATTTTCTCTCCTAATTTTCTCTTCTATACACAGTCTACAAGTGCATTTGCAAACAATCTTTAGCAAATGTCATTGCAGGTGTTTAAGCAAGTGTGTTTATTTCCTGTACAATTCGGCAAAGGTAGTTACTTGTTTTGATGTAGTCAGTGAAAGCTGTGCCTATTTTTTTCTTCAATTTGAGATTCTGTGTGGGAGAGACAGATGCCGTGGAAACTATTGTTCCATTGCTGGGAAGAAGCACATGTCATAGCCACTTTATGTTGCACGGATGCAGACAGGTTGTCGCTTACATGCGAGGACGTATCAAAATGTACCAGTTTAGAAAAGGGTGGTAGGTATGATGGGAAAATATGTTTTGATTTTAATATTTATGAACATTTCTAACAAGTGAAATATTTTTGACATGCACAGGATATTTTGGCTTCATCTGAACAGAACCCACACTTCCAGTAATTTGTTTGCTTTCTTAACTGTTTCGATGCATTACTTACAGTTTTATCGTAAAGGCTGGGTCAGTTTAAATCAGTGGGAATGGAAAGTAGCCATGGATTAAAAAATACAAAACAAAAATGTCATCTGCATCAGTAAAAAGGTCTAATAACTGATATAATTTCTGTATTGATATGTTTTTTCTCTGGTTGTGTAAAACAAAACAAATCAGTGAGGATTTGATATGTTTAGGAAATAACATGACTAATTATGACACTTTGTTGTTGTTCTTCTGCACAACTCATATGTCTGTATGCCTGGGCCTTTATATTTCTCTTGCTCTGTAATTAGCTGAGGGTTTGATGCGGTTTCTCTCTGTGTCTTTGAATACAGAGCTTCATTACATTTCATTACGACAGCCGCTTCTCTCCACAGTACATTAAAAACTCAAGCAGGCTCTACTTCTTCCGGATGTGGGATATTAGCCCTGACTGCTCTCTCCATATCTCCATTGACAACTTGTTTTTATTGTCTTTATTGTCTATTACAGGAGTGCTCACTGTGTTCCTCTTAGCTTTATGGCGAAGTTACGGCTCTCTGTGCCATCGAACAGGCTCTGCCGTGAATTATGGCTCTAATATTGAAGGAATTTTTAAAGTTTCCTTCAGAGGGCCGTTGAAGTCATTTCCTATCCGCTGAGTGTCATCAAATTCAACAGTGGAATAACAGTAACCAACCATGAGTGTGTTTGCCTCATGTTTACGCTCTTCCTGACCTAAGTGTGTTTGTTTAATCAAGTCTAAGCTTGTGAAATCTGTATTTGATTCATCTGAGTGAAACGCTGGAGAGCCATAAGCTTTTTCTCTTGCCTCAGAGAGCATCTACAGCTTACAGCTCAGATTGAAGAGGTGATTTTCAAATTCAGTGAACAGTTTACAGACCTTAATGCATCTTTAGTGGCGAGTTTAGGATCTTTGGTTCAGAACTCTTTACGCCGAGCCAAAACAAAAAAAGCTGTTTTTTAAATTAATGTTGGAGATGGCTTAACATTTCTTTTTGCCCCGATGCTGAGACTACAGCAATGTTTAATTTCAAATGTCAAATGTAAACAAAAATTTACATCGTTTTGTTCAAATCAAGTTGTATAATCATGTTTCTTGGAGATATCACAATGAAATGAAATGAAATGAGAAAAAAAAAAAAAGTTTAACAGAAAGGTTACTCTAATTTAAGTTAATTTAAATGCAATTAGAGGGAGGGGGAATGAGTAATAAGTTTTACTTCTCCATTCCCCTTTTCAGACAATTTACATTAATCAATGTCACTTCTCTGGCTGCATATACCGACAGGTTTATTTGGTGGAGAGTTTCATTTCTATTTATGTTCAGGTGAATTTAGTTAGTTCAGAAATTGGTGTTTGGTTTGGTTGTTGTTAACTAGTCTTTATTCGTTTATTGTTGTTTGTCAAATTGTCTGTCTGAAATAGTCTGAAATAAATTCCCATTCTTTCAAATTACTTTATAATTTATTGTCATTTCACTGTTTACCAAACAGCATAGGGCATGAAACAGTGATTCTCTGAAAAGCTTTGTTAAATTGAGAAAAAGAGATAAAACACAGATAAAACGTACAGTTCTGGAAAAAAATCAAAAGATCACCTTGTTTTCTTCAAATACTGCTTCAAAAAGTCTATTTCAGTCTGTAGAGACTCAAGAGAAGGCAATTAAAGAGTTTTTTTAATATGAATTAAAATAAATGTTTTTGGTTCTAAGACCTATGTAAAAAAGGTAGAGCTGAGCATTCCTGCTGCTGATGATTAAAAGGACATAAGACACAATAGAAATGTTTCCCTAGGGCCTCGACTCTGGTGGTGGAGTGGAAGATGAAGGAGAGAGTAGGAGGTAGACCAGGGGAGTGAAGGTGTTTTTTGCAGCTGGTTGGAGACAGGAGGTTGATGAAGCGGCTTATCAAGGAGAGACTTGGAAGCCATAGGCTGTTAAGTAAGCATGTATTCCGGAGAATACTGGCAAAG
>NW_015150463.1:1598369-1611598 GCF_000732505.1 Cyprinodon variegatus
GCGGTCTCCGTCAGCTCGGTAACCGCACCGGAGCCAGTGTGAGCAAGGGGTGAGGAGCAGGTGTGGGTGGAACTGGCAAGAGGGAATCCAAGGGGAAAGAAAACAATCACAAGGGGGCAACAGAGAGTAACTAAAGAATGCTTGAAGATCATGGAAAATAAAAACAAAACAACTGATAACAGAAAACTGAAAACTCAGAGTCACAACAAATAAGAACCATAACAGTTTAACTGTCTTGTTTGGGCAGAGGGTATTCAACACACTATCTAATGTAAGTTTTTTTATTTCTTACTTTTTCCTTGGCATTTCATAAAACAATATAGGGATTGGTATATTTGAAAATATAATTGGGGACTAGATGCTTTTCTGACTGAGCATTAAAAATGTTATATCTGTCAGTATTCTATCTTAGAGCCTGATGTAAAATTTATTAAGTGATGCTGTATATTAAAAAAATATTAAAAGCGAAAAGCTTTTTTCATCCTAAGATTTAACAGCTTTATCATTCCACACCTTGGACTGAGTCACTTTATACCCATGACATGTCCTAAACCTTTCAACATCAACACTTCTGTTTTTTTTTGAAAAGGTATGTTATCTGTTAGAGATGAGTTGCACAGTTTTGTTTTCCATCAGCTCCCTCTTAAAGAAACTATTCTCAGATTCCTAAATAATGTGGTTTTAAATCACTGGTTTTAAGTTTACAGCGCTTCAGCAACACTGTGTGATGCTGGCAAGCACGTAAGATGAGTTTCCACTTCAGGGCTGAAAGTGTGTATCTTAAACAAAGAAGAAAAAAAGAGAAAGAGGACCTGGAACATCTTCAGATGATTGGCTTTTACCCACATTGGTCAAAGTGAGAGGAAGAAGTGACAGACGAAGATAGTGGAAGATTTTCTAGCTTTTCTGTGTGATTAGTGTCCCATTTAACAAGAGTCAATGACAGCGACTTGACATTTAATTTCCTCCGGAGCTCTCTCTGTCATTATACCCGCTGGATTGGAGTTTAAGGAGGTGGACACCCTTCAGAGATCCTTTTACCCCCTTTTTTTTTTTTAATACTTCCCTAGCTATCTCACTCTTGTCTTCGAAGTATGTGCGTAAATTGATCCTTTGGAAAAAAACAAATTTGGTTACACTAGCTCTGCAGCTGGGACCATTAGTTTACCCAGTGCAAAAAGTGGTCATACGCCACATCGATACCTTTAGTCAACATGAAGTTTGAACATTGTCAGGTTTGGGATGACTGTTTTTAGTTACCCAGGTTGTTCAGTTGAGGGAATCCTGGATACTGCTGCTGGCTCGGGCTCATTATCCACAAGTGCACTCCTCACACAGGTGCAGCACATTACCCACCAATCAGTGCTGTATATGGGAAGCAGTTTTCCAATCACTCTTCACCTGGGTATTAACCAGTTATGGTAAACGTCAAGGAACCTTCTGAGCCTTTTTATTTTCCCCTTGTGCGTCCCTAGTTACTCTTACTTACTGTATATACATTTCAGGGCTCCCAGCCTTCCATTTCACCATTTTGACAATAATTCACCTTTGCACATTTTATCATTCTGTATCATTAAACCCTTACTAAACTTAAACTTCTTAAACATCTACTGTAATGGAAGCTGTCATCTGAGCCAAGAGCTTCAATAAGATGTTACAGGGCGTTGCACTTAAAGAGAGCCTTAGAAAGCACAAATTATACCTTGATCCATGGGTTTAATCAGTGATGTGGTGTTTTGCGACGATATTCAATTCGCACACCATATTACAACAAATCCACATTGTTCATGAGCAAGTAATGCTTTACTTCAAAGATAAAAAAAAAAAAAAAATCTTTAGTCTGAAGTGGTGTTGGAATATCTCTAATCAGCTCTTGCTGCCAATAATTGAGCTTGGCTCTGTTGGATAGTGAGCAATTTAGTATAAGTAACAAAACACTTTGAATAGATTAAACCAACCCAAAACCTTGCTGATAAGTACGGCTTCTGTTCTAGAAAAGTATCCTTTATATTTTAAAAACGATATTGTTACATGACTGTAACAGGCATTAATACGAAGCATTTGTTTAAGACAATCAAAATTTATGTTAAATTAAATCATAAGTATCCACCTCTAATCCCTGTAGGGAGTGTAGGAGTGTGAACTCTGAGACAGGCTTTACATTTTGTTCTTCCTAACTCAGCAGTCATGTCCAAGGTTTTATGACGTGTTTTTGCCTCGTGTTTGATGAGACAGCAGTTGTCTTACAGAGCTTTATAAGATTGAGAGAGAGGATGGTCAATAAACAGCACAGATAGTTAGACAGCTGTAGTTGTGTTTTTGATGGTCTGAATGAGTTTGGACTAGAACACGTAAATTTTTTTATGTGATAAGTTGCACCTTGAAAATTTTTAACTAATGTACAACTACTTTTCCCAAAAACTAACATAATTTAAAAATCAATTTAAGGTTATCCCTCAAGGTTATATTTATTTATTTATATTGTAGTGGGAAAATTAACCCAACCAATAGCAACGCTAAATTGAAGATGAGATATCCTTTATGTAACATTTATATCTCCTAGATATGAATGAGCACTGATCAAATCAGAGTGGTTTTCTCTCTTGTCTCTAATTTCTCTCCTGAGAAATAAGTCTCACAGTGAGGATTGTGCGAGTTCTCTGAATTTTCTTCCACCTCTCTCTTTTCCAGATCTCAGATAAGAGAATAATGTGGCATATTGTGCAGATTCCAAATATGTCTCAATTTAATATTCTTACTTGAATACACTGTCTATGTTATGGCTCATTGAGAAATAAACATGCTGTCTTTCACTGCTCCCTATTTGACTTATCTGATTCCCTTTAATTCCCATTCAAAACAAATAAAACATATTTGAGATAAGATGCATGCAATTGTGAGATATCCTTTGTAACATGTTATCTGTTGAATATGAAATGTAACTTCTAGGTTCTGGAAAGTTTTTCTGCTTTTTTTATCCACTCTTTTTTTTTTATCTACTAATATAACTGATTAGACTGTTAAGCTAAGGTTGTGATCTGAAAATAATTTAAAATGCCTTTTTCTAAACTTTTAATATGAAAACATTCAGTGTCCTTGTTTGTTCGAGAGAGGAGAGTATTTTGTCATTCTAAATTTTAGAATTGTTTTCTCATTGCCTTTTAAGAGGCATCATTTGTCAGCTATCGGACCTGCTGTCAGAGAGAAATGGATACCTATTAAACTTTAAATTAAATTATAAATAAGGTTTTAATGGATGGATTGTCTTGAATTATTTATCCTATATATTTCCTATATATCCTATATATTTATTTATGTATCTATTCAGTCACAATCAAGAACTGAGACATGGTTTGGAGATATAAAAGTAAAAAATGAAAGCCTTTTTCTCTGGAACTGAGAGTGGTGCAGCGAAATTCAGCTCAATCAGATACACTCAGGTCCCCATCAATCTTCAGGTCACTTGCTGCAATGAAGCTCTTTGTCTCTCTGTGACTAGTCTTCTTATCAGTCAACTGCACTTTGGTTTTACACTTAGCTCTGAGTTGCAGAGTTACTAGATCAGGAATGATGGTCCACTGGGTGAGTCGGCTGGAAACCAGCCGAATGGCCAAACTGATGGTTTATTCCTGCAGACATCACACAAAAGAGGTTTGTCCAAACTTGGACACTGAGCAAAGGCTGCTTTAAATAAAATTCTGGGTAAACTTAGGATCTGTGAAAGTGTCAAGAATGATATTGACATTAGGGGGCCTAATCTGAAGCTTTGCATGTCTTAAAAATGTGTTTGCACAGAGATCTTTAAAGATCATGCATTTACATTTGCAGTTCATCAGAGTGCTTTTGCTAACCTTTTTTGTGTTTGTATCTACATCTATATGCATATCATATTCCTATGACCAAACAAATCAAAACATTTACTATATGTAAAGGGTTTTTATATCACAGTGAAATTTTTGACCAACAACTGTAATAGTGCATAGTTTGAACTGTATGGCAATAAAGTTAAGGTCTTCCCATCAAGTGCAGCAAATAAAGAAGGTTGAAGATAAGGCTGAGGTGAAGGCTTCAGTCCCTAGAGATGACCTTTTGCCCCCATGGGATAACCCCTTGCCTCCTAACCCTGCACTCCACCCCACTGATCCTCACTGCCACATTGGGAAGTAACGCTCTGATAGGCTCTGTTAAGTCATGCAGGAGGGAGGAGACGAGCTGTCAGACTCCCATCATTCCTCTCTGGAAATCCTTTCCCAGGAGGCAGCTGAAAGTCCACCGGGTGGGCAAAATAATAAAAACACTTTGACAGACTTTAATCCCCTGGATCCAACTCTTTTTAGGCAAACTCCTAATCCCATATTTTCAACATCTGCACGCGCACACAAACTTAAACAACAAACTTTGAGCTGTCATTTTCTTTGACGTGGCTTTAAATCCATCAGGAAAAGTTTCTCCTGAATACCTGAAGCAGACGCCCTGCCTCCGTGAAAGATTCAACTATGCACCTGTGTATTTGTGCTATACATATCAATTTGACAGGGATGCTTTAAACAGTTATAAAATTCTGAATATAGTATTAAAGAAAGCTGAATAGCTCCGGATAAATTAAAACAGAAAAACACTTTTCTTCTAACCAATTTTAGGAAGTTTTTAATATACCAGGAAAGAACAGTGGCTTCTACATGTTATATGCTATGTGGAATAAGATAAAAATAAATAAATAAAAATATATAGTATCCCGTTATACTTTATTTAAAAAGCTTGAAGTTGGACTTACTGTAACTCAAAATTATTGACTGCAAGACAACTTCTCTGTGAGCCACATATTAAACAGGGAATTAAGAGCCTTTCCCATTTCATTTATACATTAACAGTTAAGCAAAATATTAAATGTAAAAAAATAAAATAAAATAAATGATTACTGTAGATGAATAGCAGATTATTCTATATCAGGGTTCCAAATGTATGGTACTTGAGGTACCATGTCCGGAACTGATAAGCTTGTGTGTTGAGGTACAGACAGATCTAAAAGGTGCAGGGCACTGGACCTCACGGACTGGAATGGAGGATGGTTAATTTGTGCCCATCATTATAAGTAATTAGAAAAAAAGAATGATTTTTTCTTGTCTTAAAGTCTTATTCTGCATATTCACGGATTCTGGTGTACAGATGTTAGGAGGAAAGTAAGAGGAATGGTGAAGGGGGCTGCTAGGGCAACATGGGTCCTTTAGAGTTAGGAGTCTAACATTGTACAGGTAGATGTTTGTTATGCAAGGCTCATGCTGACGATGGTGCAGCAGCCGTCTTGTTCCAGTCATGTTGCAAAACGCCACTTACACTGAATCGTTTGAACAGTCTGCCCAACTGTGCCTCCAGCTGCAGGAGCAAACTACTGAGAAAAGATGTTCAAGTTCACGGTCCTTCCATGAGTTCCTGTGCAAAGGTCATTATGCCCATAAATATACATTTTCATTCTGCAATAGCATTGGTTCTGTTTTGCTATCTTGTTTTTACTAACTGAGTTGGGTGGTTTGATTTTGTTCTAAAATCTAACTGGATGCCACCCGTCTGGTGACCAGACCAAGACTGCACCGAGGCTGATGTGAGGACTTGCTTACAGTAAATATGGTTTAGCTGTGGTGCAGGTCCAATAAGAAACCCGTCATTAGCATCAATGCGTGCAGTCACATCAGACATGATACAGTGCAAACCAACAAGAAAACAAACTTCTTCCTGGCCATAACCTCCGACGTTCCCCTCTGGGTGGATCCATCCCGAGGTAAAGGCTCTCTTTTCCTTTCCACAGCCTTCCCACATTATCCTTCCAATTAATTATTCGAAACCCAAAAGTCCGCTGCTGCAGCAGCCTCCTACACGCACGCCTCCCTGTCACCAAGACAAAAAAATTCACCTACAGGTGTGCCACCAGCCCAGCTAAGTGCTTGACTCACCGTGCCCCGCCCTCTCCACCAGTGAACCGTCAAAGGTGCAAAAAAAAAAAAAAAACTATGAAAAAGCCATCAGGAGATGAGATTAAAAAAAAGGAACTTAAAAAAAAGGAACATGTAATCAAGGGAGAGGACGTCTGTGAGTAAAAGCCTCATGCAGGTTTTGGAGACACTCTGTGATGAAAGTTCAGATTGCATTCAAGCTGAATTATTGTAAGATTTCAATTAAATTTGTCATTATTGTTTTATTTTTTTACTTTTTGTTTTTCAATTGCACAAATCTGTCAATGCAATATTATTTCAATTAAGTCTTTGCACTTCAATATGAAACCGTTTCTTGAAACCAAATAAATTTGGTTTATTAGTTTTTGTTATTTTTGTATAGTCGTCCTATATTCGGGTCTGTACTATATATATATACGTGTGTGTGCGTGTGTGTGTGTGTGCGTGTTTTTTGAGTGTGGGGTGGGGGATAGGAAGATCTACTTATTATTATTGGAGAAGTGTATAGGTCAATCATAATTAACAGCATAGCTATTTTACGGTTTTAAAAGTCATTTTAATGAATGATAAAGATTAAAAATGTGAAGAGTAAAATGGAAATAAAAAAAACTTCCATTAGCTATCTCTTTATTGTAAAGAATGAAAATAAATGTGGCCCTGGTTATTTTGGTAAGAAATAAGACTTGTATTTGTTGGATTATTCCCCCTCCCCCCCAAAGTTAAGAATATTAAATCTTAACCAAGAAACGATCTTCTTGGAATTTTATCACATCTTTACCAATAAGGAAAGCAGGGTAGTATGCATATAATATAATATAATATAAAAATTGTTTTGATTTTTGATTTTTTTGAATTTGACTGATTTTTGTAACTTCAAATCTTGTTATATGTATTACTGATATTTTATTTAATCAGCAGACAATGAACTGATGGCTCTTGTTGTAAAAACAGAGTACAGGTCAATATTGTTAAATGATGATAAAGTTACTGCTCTTAAATTCTAAATATGAGAAAATAATTATATTTTTATTACTCTATGTTTGAGATTATGTGCCTTAAATACTATCTAATTTCAAAAGTAAATATTCAAAAAGCATAGATTTAATTACATTTAAAACTTAAAATGCAAACATTATCACAAACCTCTGATGGTTTCCAGTTTAGTTTTGCAAAAAGAAAGATGTCTAAGACCCATTTTAGTATCCGAGCAGTGTGCCTGAAACATTTGAGGCAACCAAATCCTGAGTTTTTTTGGAAGACAGTGGTCAGTGTTGTTTCCGTCCTCTGCCCAGCCCCCATCCAGTGTCCCCCATGACTGCCTGAGCAGCAAAGCAATAGGGAAAGCGGAGTCTTGCAATAGTTGACAACAGGGAGTCGCCGTTCTTGCCACCAAATCCACAACAGTTGAGCTGAAATTGATTTGCTTCGTCTAACCTAGTGCAAGACAGACAACACTCGGTGTGTCTCAGCAACAATTATCCGTCCCCTTGCACCGACTGTCACCGTGCTAATTCATCTGTCATCATCCCTCCTCTCCCAGTAGAATCGGACTGACAGTGAGCCCCGTATCAGTCACACGGCATTTCACTCCCGTTGCCTTTCATTAGCTCCACTTTGTCTTTTACCGTGAAGGATCCTGGGTTTTATTTTACTCATAAAAGTGATGTTCCCCCTTGTTTTGCTTGAGCTTTGGCTCTTATTCACACTGAGCGCTCAACACACCGCTGCATAATGGAAAATGAAATAACCAATTCAAACCTGTCGAATCAACCAGCAGTTTTCTCTACACAATATAAAGGATGGATTTTCAAACATGGTTTGGACTTTGTGTCAGAAGAGCATCATAACAAGCCATACAAACGTCTTGTATTATTCTTATGAGGTTTGTTTTGCTGATTCTTTTGTGAAATTCTTTGTAGCAGACAATATAAAATGGCAAAAATATAAACAAAAACAAAAAAAACCTCAAATAATTACTGGAAAAGTTATAAAAGTTTAAAAAGCTTAAATAAATTTGTATTTTTACTGTGTGTTTTTTACCTAGATTAATGTTTAGCTACCCTATAATCAATAATTCATAAACTGCAGTATCCTTTGTTTATTTGTACGATTTAATAATAAGACTGATTTTATCTTCTTCAAAATGGAAAGTAGAGGAGTCCAAGTCATTGAAGTAAAACAGATTAGTGCTGATCATAACTTACAAAAAATTACTAAAAAACGGTATGGTGGCTCATTTCTTACCTTAATAGTGACAAAGCATCTAAGGAACGTTTTATTATCTTAATTGATTTATGAATTCTAAATGGATGGATGGATGGATGGATGGATGGATGGATGGATGGATGGATGGATGGATGGATGGATGGATGGATGGATGGATGGNGATGGATGGATGGATGGATGGATGGATGGATGGATGGATGGATGGATGGATGGATGGATGGATGGATGGATGGATGGATGGATGGACAACGATTAGATGTGATATTCATGTTTTAAAAGCTGAGAGGGGGCTTCTCTGCTGGACTCTGATCAATTTAGGCTTTAAATAGAATAAAGAGTGTTATAGTGTTGTAGTTTTTTTATTATTATTCTATGTAATGGTCATATTTATTATGGGTGTCAATTACCAATACTACATTTTTTGTTAAGTAAATATCCAGTAACTATGATTCAAAGTCTGTATATATGGTACAGTATTGGTTTTACAGGGCTTTTAAAAGAAAATGCCATTTCAGTGTCTATCAGAAATGTCTGACAAATAAAAATGTTTTCCTACCAATATATTCTCTGCCCATGCCCCCATGGCTGGTGTCATTGAAAAATAAAGACTCTTAGTTTTCCAACAATGTATAACAAATCTTTCTCCAATGTGTTATGGTGACATAATTTCTGTGTGTATCACAGACTATAAAATATCTGAGCAGAACTGCTTTGGGCATGGAGGGCACGCAACAGTGCAGTCGCCTCATTGATTTGTTAGGCAAGATGGACTTTGAAAACAGCTGTAGATGTGATGGCACAGAATCAAAATAAAGAAATATATATATATATATATTTTTTTATAAAGTGTTTTTATAATGTTTTTTGTTGTTGGCATTCATATACAAATATAATGGTGTGATAACTTTATTCATTAAAGGTTTGCCATAGGCTATGTTGCTGCCCTTTTCAAAATGGGGCTAACATGACATTTCATACCTTACATGCAAAATGCAATGTCTGGGACTACATGGTACACATCAACCTGAACCACCAGAAACAGTATACATTTGATTGGTTTTTGGTATACAGTACATCTATTTTGAATTTATCGTCCCTCCTGGAGAAAACTCAACCAGCCGCCTCAGATTTTTGAATACTTACTTACAATTATTTAACTTGAGTGGATGGTTCACTCAGTAAATGTTACTTTTATTTGAGTAAAATTTGACTAAGAGTATCAATAATTTCACTCAAGTACTACTATTGAATACTTCATCCACCACTGTTTACAATTGGTGAATGTTATTTTTCTATTCTCATTTAGACTATACTAAACATTTTTTCTTTTAACTGTCCCCATGTGCCCTTTGAGCAGTATTGAATGATAATGCACCTCACTGGGGCGCATAGGAAAGATTTTATACATTACTGGCTGTTCAATCATGCCTGCTTTTGCTTGTCTTGTTAACTTTAGCATTGATGTATTGATGATACATGCATTCCTGGGCTATTCTGTTGCTTTACTTGACATAGCTTAATAGATTTGCATATTATTGAATGCCTGTGGCTTTGTGTGTTGCATGGTCATTGAATTGTCCTGTACAATGCACGTACAGTATTGTTTAGGTAAAGTTTATGCCTGCTGAAGGCACTGATTAAAACCTTCTGGCATGCCACTTCTAAATGGCAAGAATGAAAGGAGGGACCTGGGGAGACCCCATTTTTTAAATATTTTGTTAGCTGGAATAACGTACATTTTTGTCCTTCCTAGTGTCAGATATGTATCTTGTACACCACACCAGCACAGATAATGGGCTTTACATACCTTGCCATTGTTCTTCTATAACCGAGATCATGTTCCTTTTTCTTCATTTTATTATGCAATTTTCTATTAAACGGACAACAAATCCTCATCAATGGACATCAAACAGATGCAGTCTCACCAACTTTAAGTAGCAGATACAGTTCAGATGAGTGCAAACTGGAGTAGTTTGACACTTTAAAGCAAGAAATTTAGAGTAATTAGACAACAACACAACTGAGAAGCCCGCAGCTGAGTTATGTGTGTTGGGTGTATACAAACTACGTCCCAGGGGAAGTGTGAAGCATCTCTGATCCGGCATCTGATTCTGGCTCCGCCGTCATCATCTGGCCAATGCATCTTACTCCCAGTTCGCTATAATCTCTCTGTGGCTCCCATTATGCTTATTCCTCATTAAAATTTTATCAGCCAAGGCAAATTGCAGAGATTAGAAGAGGAGGGAGTTGTTGGGGTTCTCCAGCCTGTTCACAGATTTCTCCATTGTTGTGGATCATCCAGGCTTATATGCTCCCCAATGCAAAGTTCCCATCAGATGGAAAAGGCCAAAAAATCTGATCTCTTGGCATGCCTAATGACAACAAGGAGTGAGCAAGCTAGAGCATCAAGCTTTTCTAAAGTGCCCTTGCCCACACATTAATATTGTAATACTTCAATAACTTAAAGCTGTGTTCTGCCCTATTGATTTCTCTGAAATACATATGAATATTTATGATTCAGAGTACAGTTTGTAAACTTAGAGTCAGTGATGCTTTGACTTATTATAGGATTCAGGCAGAGCGGTGGCTGCTGCTAATGAATAGCATTCTTCCTGTTATTCTCCACCTGCCTGTCAGATTCACTGGCAGTTTGCAAGAAGCTGTTGGAAAAGTTTTTATTTTTTTTTACGGAAGACAAATAAGTGGCAGCATGAGGTCAGAAGGCAAGAAAGCTGTTGTTTAAGCCTTTATGAGAGCAAGAAAATGACAAACTTTAGTGAGATAGATAACTTGGTTTTAAATGCGGATTTGAGTAATAAAAAAGGCTCCTTTGATTTTCAGCCACTCAAACTAAGCAACTCTATTAAAACAGAGTAGCTAAAAAGGGCAAAATGAATGCCAAATGGGAGATAAGAACAATCAGAGAAAGATGGAGAAAAATAAACAATTTCAAATTTGTTTTGAAATCTTTTATAAGTGCTATGATTCGTAAATCACAGCAGGGTAGAATAAGATGAAACAGATGGGTCCTATTTGCTAAAATATACACTTCCTAGAAAATGGTAGGAACACTTTAATTAGGGTATAATCCAGTAAGTTATTTTACTGGAACATTGATCTACTTTGTTAAATGGTACAGCAAGGCAAGTATATTTATATAGCAGGTATCAGGAGCAATAAACATCAAAGTGCTGTATATATATCTATATCTATATATATCTATATAGATATAGATATAGATATATATAAATAAAACAAAGAAAAATGAAGATTGCAGAGGCATAGTAGCCTGACCAGTAAGCCTTAATTGTATGGGGCATACTTCAGTCTGGGAATCCGCCGTTGACTCCAGCTAGATCTTGCTGGACCAATCACATTGCATCACTCTCAGCACCAAAATTACCCATAACGCAGCAGCCCCTTTCTGCTAAATGGTAAATGGCCAGTAACTATATAGTGCTTTTTCAAATCAGACGACTTCACCAAACACTTTACACTATATTCAGTCATTCACCCATTAACGCACAGACTCACACAACTGCCCTGGGGCTCACTGACAGACGCAAGGCTACCATACACTGCATCACGAGTCCCTCATGTAGGTGAAGTGTCTGGCCCAAGGACACATCGACACTGAAAGGTGAATCTGGGCTTACACCGAGACCACTCCGGTTGCAGGGCTAACTCCTACATCCGACGCCATTGTCGCCACTGCTAGCATAACAGCAAGGTGGAAACCAAAACAGAGCAATGTTTTAATGATGCTCTTCGGATGTTCTAACAGAGATTGATTTAACTTTAAAACCTCAACAACAGACAGTTTTAATGGCTTTAAAGGCTTGATATGTTTAACAGACTACAGAGTTACAAAACAGATCACATCGCTTGGAGTTCTGATTGGTTATAACCTGATGATACTGACCCTGTTTGTCACCCTTTTGAGATCAAGCTATCGGGTCTTAAAGGACGGGTCTTAAGGCATGTCGTTTTTTCCTGAACAGCTGATTGGCTGCTGGATGGAGCATTTTCTCAGATTCAGATCAATCCTGAAAGCTAGCCTGGCCCGGAGCAGGTTACATTTATATTAGAGATGGACGGATCAATCCAAAATATCAATAACATTAATCCCAGGTTGCTAGTGCTGAGTTAATATACTGTATGCTTTGTAAGATTGATACTAAAATAAATTGCACACATTTCAAGCACAGTATCTGTACAAGTAGCTTATTTTCCCTCTCGCTGCTTACTGCCTCTCCCTTGTTAAGCACAGAAAAGACTGAAAGCTGTAGAAAAGTCATTCACCTCAGTCTGCGTGGCACATGAACACAATACTATCCATTTTCCATCTTTCTCCAGGTAGCCTTGTCTTACACGATTACATGCAGGCAGAATCAGAAATGGCCTGAATATAGTGTCATCTTTGAAATGCAAACTGAACCACCACAAAACCAGGTAGAAACATCTTCTTCTGCATCAGTTTAGTTAAACCAATCATATCTGGGTCAAACCAAATAGAAATATCAATAATACAAAGATTTTCATAGTATATGGTAATTCCATTTTATTTTATATTATTTATTTATTTTTTTAACAGTGTCCTGTCTGGCAATGTGGCAATAAGAATAATTGTCTTGATGCCAAAAAGAGCCCAACAGATTTTACTTTCACAAGTGTAGCAGTATGGCAATTGCCATATAGCTCCACTTGTTTCATGCATATAAATTGCTTTATTATAATTATTAATTATAAATTCCATTTTAAAATGTTATTTCAGACACTTATGTTTATTGTTTGTATTCATTTTGGAATTTTCAGTAGCAGCAAACAATCACTGTGCACAATACTGAAATGATCACAAAAACATTTTAAAAAATGTGATAATGATAAAGTGTAATGCTGATGAAGGTTCTCAGTCATCCAGGTCATAGTCATTCCGTAAAAATTCAAAAAATATCCACTGGACTTGGTTTTCAAGATTTGAAGACGTTTCGCCACCTTTCCAGGAAGCTTTCTCAATTCAAATGTCTGGATCCGCAGTGAGTTTGAGTCTTATAT